>NC_064878.1:2875000-2877500 GCF_943734665.1 Anopheles aquasalis | reverse complement strand
GTGATATTTTATATTTAACGTTAATATGTAAAACTCACATCAAGAAAACAACCAAAACGGGGCGCGATACACTCAGCAAAGCTACGAAAAACGGTGGTAGAAGTAAAGATGACAGGTATAGTAGGGCAAATCTCCTAGAGGAAACCCCTTACTACGCTTACACAGAAAAAAAAAAACGCAACTTAACTCGCTAGAACTCGCCAGAACGGAAAGAGCGAGTCATGCTCCATCGAAACAAACCATTTTTGAAACCGATGAAATGCTACGACTGAACTCATGTTGCATTGATAAAAAGGAAGGACGACAAACATATACGCACTCACTATATGTGCTTGCCCCGAATACCATTGGGGTGTATTTTCCCACAAACCTTGAAAAGCGTGGACCCCTCCAGAGGTTCCGTGGAGTATGTGAGTGCAGGCAAGAAGAAGAGTTCGTTCGATAGTTGCAACAATAGTCATTCGCTAGGGAAAACAAGGGTTTGGAGTGGGTTGTTGGGGATGGAATTCGTTGTTGTAAATTTTGTAGTATTTTTTCTACTGGCTATTTTGAGCTACTGAAAAGAAAATCCAATACACAGCACGTGATACAAAAAAGAAGGAAAGGGAAAACGAAAGACAGGAATGAAATTAAATGGGAGAGAGAAGAGATTAAAAGAAGAATGCACACGTACGAAGAACGGAAACCGGATATAAACGAACTCCATCTCAAAGGGATTATGGATCACTCGAACCAGCGATACACTACTACCATCAGAACAATTTTCAATAGAAGCTATATGAGAAAAGTTTTATGATAAAACGATCCTCATTGAACACCGGTTGATTTTAGTGGAGTGAGAGACACATCGCTAATTTCGGTGTAAAAAGATACAATATTCGTTAATAGTGTGTTGTAAAGAACTGTCGAATGGCCACGGAAGTGCACTCATCAGTCCTAAACACAATTATGACGATCCAACAGGGCATATACCGAACACAGATGAAACCACTTCATTTCACAATGCAGTGCTTCGTCTTTGAAGTTCCAATACAGTTCAAAATACTCTGTATTGTTACTCCTGCTCTACCACCCATAAACCATGACGAATCAGGAGAAAGTGAGCAAACGTTTTGAACAAAATACACTTAATGCGAATGTAAAGAGCGCTACAAGATCGCTCCATCTTCCCCCCGAGCCACGATCTCTTTCGGGTGGGTTAGCCGTTGATAAACGCGGCAGCGATCGGGGGGAGATGATCGTAATTGTGATGATCATAAATCAATGAAAAGTCGACAAAAGATGCTGTGAAATTTTCACCCTGTCCCTTATTTTTTCTGTTTTTTTTTAACCATAAACACAACCCCTTTCTAATGACACTCGGTGTTATTCATCGGTATCTCATTAAGCTCCGTCAGGAGTTTCTAAGTTACACTTACATTTAACCCACCACAGTTGCTTGGTCCTAATTTCCTTCATTTGAAGCATAAATCCTTTATCGGAAGCCCCATGAATGGCAACCGGTGTTTATGGCAACGTAACGGCGTTGTCTCTACGCAATTTGCTTGAGGGAAACCTTGCAAATTGTCGATCACACGAAATTAATTTAAACGACCTTCAACAGTGAACCACGCAAAACAACCACCCCTTGTGCACTGGGTCGAGATTCTTCCTTATCACCGTAGAAAAAACAGGTCACCCCGGAGATGGATCGACCGCATTTCATTCTTTCCAATTCCATTCACAAATTAACTTATTTCATTTTTGTACTCTGCCATCTCGTTTGTGATCTTCCGCTTTTAGAACGAACCCCGTATTCTTTTGTTTCTTCAATTTTATCTTACAACATGTTTCTTCGAAGTAATCCTTCAAGCGCATATATATTATAAATAACAAAAAATGAAGAAAAAAAGGAATAAAAACAAAAATCGTGTAATTCACTTACATCGGATCCCTTCCATATTTGTCGGTTTTTCGGAAAATATTGAGAAATCTGATTCAAGGCTTTCAGGATGCAAATAGTCGACACTACACAGTTGGTTGCTTCTGAACGTCTGTATTTGAACTATTCATTTTCGTGTCAGTTTTTCTTCAGCCGTTACTTTGATGCTTTTCTCGTTTTGATAGGCCTACCATGATAGATCCTTTTTTATTTCAGAAAAAAACCACCCCGCAAGCATTCCACAGCCTCCTAGCGACTCCGAGTAGTTGTTCTTAAAATTCTCTTTTCAGCGGTATCCTCGTCTGGTTAACGAATGATTCCTCTTGTGAAGAACCTTTCACTACAACGTAGAACGTAAGGGTGCCCTGGAACACCATGAACGTCTTCTCGGCAATGATTTGCTGGATTGTTTTCGCCACATTCACCGGGTAGGCCTTGCCGAGTATCCTATTCTCGTAATACACGGCAACGGTGCTGGTCCGATAGGCTCGCTCCTTGTCACACTCGAGCGGTTCTTCGAAGAGTAAATCCAGTACTTGATCCATTCTGTGGAGATGATAATATGCCGGTTTTAATGAA
>NC_064878.1:2847500-2870000 GCF_943734665.1 Anopheles aquasalis | reverse complement strand
AGAGCTGACGCTGGTCGCCGAAGCAGGAGGTGGTAGGCGACGCTGTCCGGTCGTTGTCGTCCCCGTTACCGGTTTCTGGCGTACTGCGGCTGGTGGAGGCATCGTAACGGTGCGGCGTAGTCCTGCGATGGATTTCACCTGTGCCAACGATGGTCTCGGTGTATCTGCTCGGGCTGCGATCGTTGAACCTCTGGCCCCTAACGACAATCGTCCGGACAATGCGGAAGGAGTCGCTGGGAATGTCTTTTTCTTATTGCCACTTAAAGCCGCTTCGGCAACCGGTCGACGGTTATCAATGGCGAGCAGGGAACCGGAGCGAACCGGCGGAAATCTAGGTGTCCCGAGGGACCTACGAGCGATCGCTGTGTTTTGCTGTGGTGTAAGGGTAAGGGCCGATCCCCCGAACATATCCTGCGTGGTGCCCTGAGTCATCAACAGCAAGGCCTTATCGATCTGGGAGCGGGCTTGCTGCAAGTGGCTGATCACATTCCCATCTCGCTCGAGCTGCATATCGACCGTATCGTGCAGGCTCAGCGCCGGGGCCGGCCCTTTCCTGATTACCGGACTCGATGTTATCACATGCTTCATGGCTTCGTTGCAGTTGAAGACACTTTCCCCATCCGGCATGTCGGCATTTTTTGTGACCACCGGAATGATCACCGGTTTGTGAACGTTTTCGCTGTCTGCATCCAGAATGTCGTGCGTTATGTTGTGACCTGCGGCTTCGCTTTCCTTCGATGGTGTCACGCTCTCGCCTGTCTCCTTGACCTCCTCTCCCTCCTGCTTCTCCTCCGGTCGGTCTGCTTCGACGTCCTGAAAGTCGCGCTTCGGCAACGGTTCTCTCGAGGATCCAACACTCATCCGTGCCGTGCAGCGTCCTTCGGCGGGCGGTGTCGAGAAGGGAGTCCTCATCGAAAGTCCCGGACTCGTTACACATCCGGGCGTGTCCTTTGGTTTCAGTGGCGATCTGGCCAGGGCTCGCTCCTTACCCTCCTTCACCTGCCGTATGCTGCACTGGTAGTAGTCCAGCAGGTTGGCCAGCATAGCCTTCGAGACGAGGGCGCACCGTTCCGACACATCGGGCAGCAGGTTGGAGGAAGTGTTGTTCTTGAACTTTGAGAACACCTTCGGTCCGGTGGCCTGCACCTCCCAGAACGAGCTGTCGCGATCGGTTTTCTCCGGGCAGCTACAACCTTGCTGCTGCAGATCGTAACTCAACTCCGACCGTATACCGGATCGGTTGCACTTGATGCTGATGGTCAGGGCGTCGGTGTTGGTCTTCTCGTCGTCAAAATCCAGATACTGCAATCGCATGCCCATCGATTTGAGCAACAGCGTCAGGTTGATTGCGTCAATGTCCAGGGGCTGCAAAAGGAGAATCCGTGTGTTAAAACGCGTAAACCAAAGCGGGGATGCGCTAAATGGCCGCTTCCCTTTTATGGGAACGCGTTCCGTACCACCATCTGGAATATTAATTAAAAATACTGGCGACAAACGTTTTCGATTTAAAATATTGCCTCACGTACCTCCTTCGTCGCACCGTCCGTGCCACCGGTTCCCGGGTTCTGTACCTCCATCCAACGGTTGATGAGGTCAGGCAGTTTAACAGTGCCAATCGTGGCCATTGTATTTTCTTGTCTCCCCGCTTGTGGCTGCTGAGATGGCCGAGCGTCACTGTCTGCACTTGTTTTATTGGCCAAAGCGTCACCGTAGAAACGGTGCAGATTCCGGCAGGTCACTTTGATTCTTTTCCGTTTTGCCTATACTTTCGGCAGCCGATGGACAACGACCCCGAGGGAGGGAACCGAAAACCAACGAATTTCAACCCGCACTATACGCTGATCCGTGGCCACGGACGGCTGGTAATCGAATGGTACTACCGCGGGACAAATACTAATTTCGCTGACTTCCTTCACCTCCCTTTTTTGGTTAGTGGAGTGCCGTTAACGGATTTAAAATGGAGTTATTGGCAGTGTGTGTAAAGCCCGGTGGTCGCACTTAACGAAACGTGAAATAGGATAATGAGGAGCGGGAGGCTGCTACTTTTGTACTACTGTAGATGATATTATCTCGTTTATTTTACTGAAAAAATGCAACGATGTAATTCTGATTCCACCGCACCAGAAATGCACCAGAACTTAATTTTGCGCGCTCGGCATCCCGCGGTTCATCGATTCTCGACCAACGATTAAGCTGAATCTACGGCTAGCGCGGGACCGAACGCGTTTGCTTTATGCATTATACATTTCACAAATAACATTCTCTCACAAATATTAAATTGAACTTAATCTTGATCTTGAATTGATCTTGATCTTGAACTTGATCTTAAATTTCTCCAACAAACGTGGTGGTGCATTTTAGGGAAATAAAAGATGAACTCTAACTGTCAACAATGAAATCCAAAATGGCGGTGGAAAGACTGCCTGGATGGTTATTCAACTCGTTTGTTTATCAACCAGCTACGTGCGCGCGGCAAGAGGGGGTGGTGAGGCGGTTAAGTGAAACGCGGTCTACTACTATCTCAGGGGTTTACTACTATCTCGGCCGCACAATTTCCCAGAAACTTCGCCGAGGAAGGTGGTGTTCCATCCACCCAGCAGCATTCCATCAACTCCGTGTCCGGTCCGTGTTTTGTGAACGTGTACGTGCCTCTGTCTCTCGTGTACAGCTGTTCTAAGCCGTGAAGCGCCGTGCGGGTCAAGGTCGGAGTATAAGCGTGGTTCCTGCCCCACCGTTTCTTTCTGCCCTCGTCCTGCCACCCCACCGATAGTGAGTGCAAGTGAAATCCGATCCGGACGCACGAGAACACGACCAGCAGCGTGACCCATCAAGTAATCATTGAAAAGCGGCAGCCGCAGCATCAGGAGGAAGAAAACATGTTACCGCAACTGTTGAACGACCTGGGCGTGATTATCGTCTCGACCGGCAACGTGCTGAACGTGAGCGATCTGCGCAAGAAGGCCGGCCAGAAACCGACCGATGAGGTAAGTGGAAGTAGATGCTGTAAATATTTACGCCACGTCCGGCGGAATCGAATTGTAGGGGGATTTATGCAACCGCCAACCGGAGTCCGCACTAAATCAAGGCCATCGTTTTAGGAGAGATTTTGTTTGCCTACAAAATGTTCTAGTTCATCGTTTGGCGGCCACCGGATCGATTAACATTCCTACGGTCTACGTGGCCGATCGATCGCGCCGCGGCCGCCCCCTCTTGAGCTTCTTATCGATTTCCGTCGAGATGTCTGTCTTCCATCAAAGTTAATTGATCGTCTTGTGAACAACGTTTCTGACGTCATGCTTTTTGCGGTTTGGATTCGGATTTCAGACTCATCCCCTTCCCCTCCATTGGGGTCATCATTGCACAAGGTTGCTGCGTTTACGTTTGCGATCTTGAACGAACCGCATGTTCGTCGTCATAGTGACTTGCACGAAATTCAATGGTGGCCGACGATGATGTCACCGTGATTAGCGCCCCCTCCTTTTTGGCCGACAATGTTAATCGGAGTTTATCGGGGATTGAAGATTGAAAGTGAAACGTCCGTTTTCTGGCTGGTGGCCAACCGGTCGGCTGACCGGCCGGCGCCTTCCGATTTCGTCATCACGTACGTCATTGCGTGTAGCCGCACGATTTCCGTTTCCGCTCGGTTTTCGATTTGGCAGCGACGCAAATGACTGCGAAAGTTCTCGTGTGCCGGTTGGAGTGCCATCTCTTTGACCTTTGCCCAGGATCATTATTTTGCTTTAATGCTTTTGCCGAGCGCGGACAGGCGAGGCGGAAGTCACCCAGTGTTTCATCCTGCTGAAGGCTTTCGTAGTAGGCCACCGCAACGATGATGTGTCTCAACCACAGCACCGAGTGAAAGACAATTTCCGGAAAAATCCTTTCCATGTCGGCATAGCCAACAGCAGCAGCAGCAGCAGGCTGTGCTACATGTCCTTGACGATTGCAAAGTGGTTGCTTGGTACCCACTCAGCACCATGTGACGTTCATTTGCTTTTTTCCTCCCGCCAATGCTGCTCTGCATTACTTATTTACCGCATACAAGCCCTGGGACGGCGCGTAATTGGCCGTAGAATGTTCCGACCGGTTCCGGGAAGCGAGAAACTGCAGCTGATGATGACGCGTTGAGGACGGGCACTGTCGCCTTGGGAAAGCCATCCATTTACTCTACCGACCCGGCTACTATGATTACTCGTCGCATGCTAGAACCATTGCCGACTTGCCGACATGCCGCATGACGACGCGCTCTACATTAACAACGTTGCTAGAAGCCCCGTTCTGTGCTTCCTATCATCTCTAGCAGGAGTTCCATTGTATGACGCCACCGTAACGCCTCAAGCGGTTTATTTATATGTCCCCGATAGGCACGACAATCAGGGGCCCCCCACGCCGGTGGGGTGGCGGTAGTCCACGTGAGCGTGATGGAACAGGCGTGAGCGATGGCGTCCCTCGAGCAAACTGTTGCCTCAACCATCCTCTCAGGCGCGCCCGATAACGCGTCGACAGACACAAATACTTGAACGCAGCTGATGATAATAGAATATGACGACAAGAAATCCGAGCTAAAGAAGCGTCGCGCGTCCGCATGAAACGACCGCCGATCACCGATTCTGGTAGCTTCTAGTCGCGATTGGGAGGACCGCGGACGGGAGGGAGTTTTTTTTTTGTAGTGCCGGAACCCGAACCATGGCTCGTTTTGCTACGAGAACGGGTGAGCGGGTGTTTGCTCTATTTTCGATAAAAAGCCAAAGAAATGTGTCACACCGGGCCGCGCCGTTCGGTGCTCCTATATTGCCCAAGAGATTGACAGCCTCCTCTTCGCCGAGGTTTCTCCTTTGAAGAGGGGGGTGCGTGTTTCAGTTCAACCACACGGCAATCGGCATCAAGTGACCTGTCGGAGTTCCGATTCAGCGATCAACGAGTAAAAATAAAGATATGCGCCCCCATCCATAAGCAGCGTGGTAACGCCGCATCCGTATTAGAGAATATGAATGGAATAAGCGTGAGACGGACGATTAGAGGATTCGAAATTAGGGGAGCTATAGAACAGCTGATAAGGCATGTTAGATTTTTAAAAACTTTACTCATCGCTTCGAGGAAGTACATTCGATAAACATGTGCAATATTTCAATCATTATGGCCATGCTATGGTTGTCATGTGTGGTAACTATGTTGGATACTCTCAATCCTAGTAGCGTTGTTGTCGAATTACACATTTCAGTTCATAAAATATTCTAACTAATCTGTTAAAGAATGTGAATGAAATTCTTCCAAATGTGATATCAAATGCACACCTTAGCATAGCGTCTACCGGTGTCTATCGTGGTAACCATCCAAACGGAAGCATCATCACCATCCTATCCAACAGCGAGCTGGCTAAGCACGTAAACCGACACAATCTTCACGCTTCATGCACTTTGCATAACTGGGTGACACTTTTTCGGCCACCTCACGCCACACCCCGCATGTCAGACATATGTGTGTTGTTGAGCCAAAAATGGGGGGCATGAGAGCTGAGACCCAAAAAAAAAAAAAAGAAAACCGGGAAAAGGGCTGGGACACGGGCAGGGCAGTTATGCAAAAGCAATTAACCGTTGGCACCGAACCTCGAAGCTAGCCGGTTACTGGCGCTGTGCTGGTGAGCGGCCTTTGGAATGTGCATATGAGCTAGTCAGCATTAAGCCGAAACACGGTGCATTTGTTGTCCATTGCGCCAAATGATATTTGATCTACACCGGATCGTATGTGTGTTGCTGTGTGTGCGCTTGTACGTTGCAATAGGCCAACATGATGATGGTTCATAGCATAGAGGTGCTCTGGTGAACCCACTCGCTGTGACAAATCAGCGAAAGCAAATGGAAAGGAGCTCTCGGAAAGGAGGTCCGATATTTAGCCCAACACGCAGTTTTCCTTAAAATAGCAATCCCAAATCGATCGATCAATATCTCCGCGCCCTGGTGCTTGTCTGACATTTCGTAATTTGTGGCCGCTTAAACCGTTACGGGGGCAAGACTCCGACTTATTTTTAACGTACGACAACCAAACGGATACGGTGCAGCCGGAAATGCATGGACATGTCGAGCATTTGACATGGACTGTGTGTTGGGCATGTGCCAGGTCCAAGTGGCTGGCAACCTGTTGCCGGTAGCAACGCCGCAATCTCATCTTGGAATCACCTTTGCTCACCTTTACCTCTCCTTCTGTACTCTTTCCAGCTTACGGACTGCCTACGATCAACGTTCACCGAAGCGGAAGTGGTCGAACCGTCGCAAAACGGTGGTCAATCGAGCGTACCAGTGCAGGAGCAGCGCCGGTTAATAACGCGCCGCAACAACGATCTGCTCGAGAAGGTACGGGAACATCCGCGTGCTGACATTAAGATCGGTGCGAAAATTTTCCTCAATCGCTACTCGGAACCAGCATTGACCGAGGCGATCGAGAAACTGTTTGAAACACTCGACGTTTCCTACCTGGACAACCTGATTCTCGCCTATCATCCGACCGCCACAGCCACGGAGAAGGCAGCAAACGGTGAGGAGGCTACTGCGGATAGCGACGAAGCGAAAGAGGAGGGCGTGCTCGAGTGGGCAGTCGGGAGTGACAATGCGGTTGGCAACCTGAAGAAACTGTGGGCCATACTGGAACGGTACGCGACGGATGGCAAGATCGGACAGCTTGGTATTGCCGATCTTGATGCCGATTCTCTGCAGCAACTGTACGACGGGGCGAAGGTGCATCCTACGATTGCCCAAATCAATCTAGCAGCCTGTTGCGTGGTGCCACCACAACTGCAAGCCTACTGCAATCAGAACGAAATCCAGCTGCTCACGCACAGCGATCCACAAGGTAGGTCATAGGAGACTGGATGAAAAACGTGATGGGGTTCTAATCGATATTCGAAATTTCTTTTTTCTTTTTAGAATTACTACCAAGGGATGTGCTGGATGAACTGGAACTAAACAGCTACTCTGCCGGTTGGACGTCCCGCTACCAGGTGCACATCAAGTGCCGTGGTGTGTTGGCGGCTAAAGGATTCATCGTGAGCCTGGAGCGAACGAAGTGAATCAACAGGACAACGAATTCTTCAGTACTGCAGGACAGTCGTGTTAGTTACACACGTACACATTCGAACACATACATATACGCACGAGGCACGAGTACTACGAACAACCCGGACGGACGTGCATCAAAGGAACGGGATGCGTATGCGTGTGTGTGTCTTAATTAGCTTTAGAATGACCGTTAGACCGTGATTGTTTCCTTTTTACTACCTTTTTACTGCGACACTCAACACAGACACACACGTACACTTACATGCCAACTGACTTTTGACCCCGGTAACTAGATGTTAACATTAAAAGCGGCGCAGGTAGAGCGTGGCCGATATATGTGACTTTAACGATGTCGTGAATAGCGCACGTGTAGTGTCTGGACGGAATTGAGGATTGGAATTAGAGTAAGGGACGGAACGAGGAGAAAACAAAAAGACAACAACTCTTTTACTTAGTGCAGAGCAAGGACGTGGCGAGTAGGAGCAGAAGCCGAGAAATTTTGATTTACCAGAACGAAGGGCAGCCTTACGAGTACAAGAAGCGTGTGTGTTAGCCTTTATGTCGCTTACGCCCCGTTTCCCCCCCGGGGGGGTACCTAGTATAGTGTGATAGCAGATCAGCACAGCATACCATTCATGTTACAAACGTGAACCATCAGAAAACCAACAAGGAGAAAAATTACAACAAAAAAACATTCAGATTCAGTAGCATCGCTCTTAATGTGTTATTCGCTGTTTAGAAAATGGATGGAAGCACTCGCACCTCGTATGGTATGTTCCGTGTTGGTATGAAATGGGTTTGTGGGGGTCGTTCGTTACGAGAGAGAGAGAAAAAAAAACACAGAAATACCCTTTTTCACCGAGGCCGGACCTGATCCTCACGTAAGCACATCGATCTATTTACACCGTCCATTCGTTGGACTGCGCAATGTGTTAACAGTAATATTGATAGAAATATACGAACAATAAAGATGGAATGGTGCGGGGAATGCAAGACAAGCGTCGACGGTTTGTGGTGCATCCGAAATGTCTTTCCAGCGTGCACAATCGTCCATTCATCAAACCAGCATTATGACTATTTCAGGCAATTCATAAACTGGACATCGACAAGGCTCTCGGAAGTGGAATTTGTTTCGAGGGCAGCCGCCCTTTGTGCAGAGTCCTTCAAGTCTCTACGTGAACACCAACCTCGTATCGATCTAGTTGCCTCTTCTGCTGCCAAGATTCATACCATTTCCTTTTGCGTGGCCTACTGGTTGAGGATAATGTTTGCTACAAAGAATCTCTGGAAGATTAGTGATTATCTCACGGGTAATTTGAGTGAATTAAGCCAACTAATAAACTCGTAAACCGGCATGAAAGCTGCGTGATAAGCGCGGAGTTGCAAACAGCAAGACGCGATGATTCCTTGACGCTGGTTGGTCCGCTTTTCCCCCTGTTGCTTTCACCCCTGGCGCGTAAGGTGGTCTTATGACTTTTATCTAGATGCACTCGCTTCCTTGCGAGCACTCGTGCATTGCCTTTTCGTCCTGCACTCCCCGCGTGCACTATGGCACTCCGGTCGGTGGCCCGCTGGTCAACTTCTACCTCGACCAGAACCGGCTGTGCTGGCGTCGTCCGTTATCAGCATCTGGCGCAGGCGCCAGCCTCGCCCACCGCATGTCTCGTGCTTGGGCCGAGGCTTTCTCGTCTTTTTTTTTATCCACCATATTTGCCTTCTTAATCATTGCGTGGTTCCCGTCATCATCATCATCATCATCATCATGGCCGGGATCAGCCGGCATCTCAAGAAGGGAGTGGAATTGCGATAAACCAAGAGAGAGAGAGGGTCACGCGAGAATACTGCGGCGAGCATCGAGAACGATTGATTTCACCCGAGCGGCGCAAGTTTCTCCTTTCCTTTCGTCGACGTGACGTGAGGCCGGGTCGCGAGCAAACAAAGTAATTATTTTATAACCGATTGGCTGGCATCGATAATCGCCGGTGCGTCGACGATGACGACGATGAGGGCGAGGTTGAGGTGGGCGTGTTAGCGGGCCAAACGGTGCCAACGGCAGGAAGGATCTCGCCGGGCGATCTCACTGGTGATCCGTTGGGTTCCGTCGAAGCCAGCACGGATGCATGTGGCATCCATCCTTTGGCTTTCCGCACGATCCAGCCCAACTATGGGGTTCGAGTGATCTGGGTTTCGCGTTCGGCCGGGGGCCGACTAGATAAGGATTTGTTTGCTTGAGAGGCCAGCCCCAGTCGGTCTTCCGGATGGTAAAGGGTTGTGTGTGGAGAAGCGGTAGAAGAGGTAAACCACCCACATGTTCATCATTCGGCGATTGAAGAAGGGACCAGGGCGTTGGCACCGTACCGTATCGAACCCCATCAATCTCTGCCCCGGCCGGTCTGTATCCAGTCCGCATGTTCTCCTGCACCTGGAATCGTTACAATCTCTTCATTCAACTCGCGATTCCTGCTGGGCGTTTTGTCCTGGAATTGGTTGATGGAGAAGAAGATGCCCTATCCCCGATGTAGGAATGCGATAGATGGAGTTGGGATGGATTGTGGATTGATAGTACACATTGCGGGTCCTTATTGTCGTTAATGGACCGCTTTTTCTTCATCATTTTTTGTTGCACATAGTTTGTTGTTTGTTGAAGGACCGCGGTATGTGTTTTGCAGTTTGGAATCGTGTTTTTAGACAAGATTTCAAGTTTAAATATCCTTGAATAGAATCATTAATTAGAAAACCGAATTAGTAAATGCCCTTTTAAAAAAACCTTCGGCATTGTTTGAGCAGAGGGCTGCAATTGACTATATGTAGGATTAAACCACGAAGATTAAAAAAAAAACCACAAAGATCGAAGCAATCAATCAGTAACTTAATAGTTGCCAAGGATACGGTCGAACTTTGCTCCGTTACTGAACAACAGTAAGCAATGGTCACTTTAGTATTTTCGATAATTGAAGCTTTGAATTATTTCTTTCAGGAAAATTATACTTGAAATTCCACTCAACAGAGGACAGACTATAACACTTTAAAAGTAGAGTTGGACCAACCGGAAGGATACGATAAGGGTTGCCACCGGTACCCCAGCACACGTGATAAGGCTGGATCCAATTAAGCCGTTCCCCTAAATAGGAACATGGTATGGCTTATTGGCATCGCCGCAGGTCCCACTCGGTTTCCCCTTGTAATGACGTCCAAATGCCAACGCGTCCTGCGAGCGGCGTGCTGCGTGATCTCTCCTTCCTGCTACGCTCCGTTGGCCGTCTTCATGCCGCTCCACCGATAGCAGACGTGCGCGATGCGTCCTTATTAATCGTGGCCGGATCAGCGCCATTGGCGAAGCGTTAATCATCTTGGCGCTGACCGTGGCGACCGGCACCTCGACGGACATGTGCCGGTTGTCGATTAATCATCGCTCCGATGGGTTGGCGCGACCAAATTCCCAATGAGTGAGTGTCCATGTTGTCGCGGACGATCTTGTTTTTTTTTTTTGCTCTGTTACCGCAAAACCATCGATCGCGGCGGTCAATAAGACCTCAATCCCTCAACCGGCAGCACGTGATCGGCATTCGTGATGCGTGCTGTTCCGGAATCATCGGACATTCCGGTTCGCTGCAGCCGGCCTGGGAGACCGAGCGTCTGCTGGTAGGAATCGGAAGAAAGAGAGATGGGCCAGTGTCTTTGTTGTAAACTCCCAGTTCCAGCCGCGGTTCTGTGCAATCCAGGTCGCCGACCGTGTTTGGGTTTGGAGTCTGCCGGTGTGATGGAATGTGTGCGGGATCGGCACCGTACCGCGTCGGATCTCAATTAACGAGAAGTTTATTGATCGAATTGTGAATTCTCCGGGGTCACTCGGGGTGTGAGGGTCACTAGCCCGGAAACCTCGAATTAAAAGCCAAACGAACGACCTTTCGTAAAAAGGGCGTAGGTCTCGAGGAGGTCCTTTGAGGTCTATTTTTGATGAAATTTTGAAACTGACTCCGCGCCATTGTGTGTCCTCATCTGACATCAACAGCACGCCCCTAGGGTTCGCCAATTCGACATCCTGCCCTTCCGCTTGTCCAGCTGCACAATTCTATTCACCACAAAAGCACGCTGTCCACCCCGCCAAGTCAGCATCCTTACGATGGAACCCCCGAAAGTTCTTAAAACCGATCGATGGAACTCTCGGCGAGTGGAGGGCGCACGTCTCATGTTTCGCGTCTCACCGGTAGCGGCCCATACCACACACGGTTTTCCCTACAACTCTCGTCCTTTTCGTCTCGTTCGTCACTGACTTTTCCCATCGACGGTGGACGGCTGTCGACAAAGTCGATAGTTCACCATCGCTGCGCCGTTCCTTCGATCGATCCGCGACCAAGACGGCAGGCAGAGAGCACCGTGCATCGTGCTTCCCTGCTGTGGCGCTTCTTGAACTCGCTCTCAAAAGGACGCTTTCATTCTCGCGACCTCGAGGGCGCACTCGAGAGGTTGCGCGAGTCGAGTCGATCGGCTCGATTTCCCCCATTTGGATTGCGCGAGATACGGTCGACGCAGCGGTGCCGCACGGTAGGACATCCTCGGTACGGACGCCCGGGCACGGGAACGACAGATCGATCGACATGCGAAGACGAGAAGACCTGTGTGCCTCCTCCGGTGCGTTTCGGGTGGTCTACAGTCTTCAATGCACACGCAAACGCACGCACGGATGCAACGAAATGCAAAGATTAATACACTCCAGGACCACTGGCCGCGGTCTGCTGAAGTGGGGTCACGAGAAGCGTGTGGCGTCGATCCGAACGCTGAACATCGGTGGTACACGCGGTGAGGAAGCAGCCGCTGTCGATCAGGAAGGCGTCCTGACTGACGAGACGAGTCCTGCGCGAGTGCGTGTCCGCGTGAGAACTTGTTCCTTGGAAGCTCTATTCCATCGGCTTCTTGTGAGCAGCGTCATGTCGTCGATGTTGATTTGATTTGTATTGTGCTCGCGATTCGTACACTCCGCCCCGGGAGCAAGCATCTAGGACACCGCATGACTCCGCGGACTATGAACCGTTCGGTGCCAGGACCAGACCGCTGGGAGGTTGGTTTTTTCTTTGGCAATTATTCGGCATCGTAATTGGAGCCATTCCCAGGATCTCTGCCCAGTCGTGCCGTTGCTGCTAGCTTGGCAGCAATCTTCCATCGAAACCGTCCATTTCCTAACCGGCGGGGGGTGGTTGCCTTAAACCGGTTCGCCTCGAGCAATGCGCCGGCAACTGGCTTTCGTGTCTCCTGCTCACTCGAGAATCGTTCTGCAACGGAGAGTGAGGACAAATTGTTAATAGTTGATTCAAGAAAGGACACTTTTCATCGCTTTTCTCATTCGACTCGCTTTTCATCGCTTTGTTAACGCTTCGTTTGGGTTAGGGCACTAATTTGTGATGTCCTTCGATACAGGACATGCTGCTCTCTGTTGGTTTTCTGCATCGTCGAGGTGTCAGTTTCAGATCTTCTCAGTTTGAAATTTTCATGTGGACCAAACTGGAAGAAATCTTTAAAACCCGAAAAATTAATTAATTACTTTCAAAGTCCCGTCTGCCCCATCGGAGCAAGGACATTTCCACCAACTTAGCTTTGGTAACTTCGATTCTTTCTGGCTTTCATGTAACTGGTAACTCAATGCAACGCCGAACCCTCACGCAACCGCGTGATTGGGATTTCACTTTCGTGCCAAAGCCCCTCTCGTCCCGCTGCCAAAAGGTGGTCTGTACCACCGCTTGCGTAATGGGCCACCCTCTGGTTCGCTTGCCGTTGTCGTGCTCATTTGAGCGCAGGATTTTTGTGCTCAGGAGCCCCAGATGGGCCAGATGGGACAATTTTCCGCTCGGTGACACCCGCCGGCAGCAACGATGGCAGTGACATGCTTTATGCTTGGGGAACATTAGGCAGCTTTCACTCTTGGTAGCATCGGGCTGTGGCGCCTGGATAGAGGCGTAATGTACCACCGTCAGGGCAGGGTGTTTGTTAATCGTTGCCATTGCTTCGTCTGTTTCTGCTAGTTCATCGTTTTCGTTCCACAGCCGGTTGCAGCGGAGCCTTCGGCTGATGACCGGCGACAAACTGCGCTCTGGGATTACTGGGTCACTTCGATCCTTACGCGATAATTCTACCTCGCTTGATTTTTTAAAATTTTCAAATGTCACGCTCGCGAACGGCGATACACTTTTAATTTCCAGAAAGCAGCTGTGCATCGCATCCTAGCATCTGAAAAAGAGAAGAATAGAGAAGAGATACCGGACAGTTGACATCAGTTGGACAACACCACCGTGATTGGGGAAGTCCCACTCTATCCAGTAATATCACAAGATGAGGTGTTGGAGGGTTAACCAAAATGCTGGCAATCTCTTGTGGTCTAATTTCCCCGTCAATTTACGGCAGCAGCGCACACTGTTTGGAGCTGCCGTTCCTTTAAATCGCCATCAATTTGCGGCAATTCCTCCATGCATTCTTGCACCGGCTGCCGGTTGATAAGATGGGATTTCCTATCTATCCGGGCCAGTTCCTATAAATTCTCGGCCCAACTCAGTGCAGCTTCAGTTACGGCCGGAATTTGGCGACGAGAAGAACCAACAGTTTGTGCTACAGTTCAGTGCAGTGCGAAAAAAGTGTGCAGCGTTGTGCGTGCTACAGTGGAAAAAAACCGTACAGGACGATAAAAAAAAATCGGTATTCCGAGTAGTTTGCAGAATGAGTTTGAATCATCTTTTTGGAGTAATTGTTGGAGTTTTGGCGCTTGCTACAGTCACGTGGGGGCAAGAGTGTAATTTACCAGGTGATAATGGTAACCAAATGAAAGGGTCCTGCGTTCCAAAAGATGAATGCCGGACATGGAAGGGCTTGCTAGCCCGACCTTCCATTTCAGCACAAGTATTACAAAAATACATACAGGCTAACGAAGCCTGCAAAAGCCAAGGCACCGTAAGCAATCCTTTCGTCGATGAAGTGAGCTGTTCAATAAACCGCTGATTGTTCGTTACTGGTTTTCTTGGCAGAACGTTTGCTGCGCAACGGAGGATATCATAAAATGTAAGAAAGACATTGCTCCAGAATGTCTTCAAGATCGACTTGGCGAGGATAACAAACATAACGGAACATACCCATCCGATTCTACGTTCATCGCGTTCATAAGCTATTATAACGAAACAGCAAACCAAACTAAGCTTTGTGGTGGCAGTATGATAACATCCGAGTTTGTACTCACTGCCGCACATTGTGTTAAGGGTGTTAAAAGGTATGTGATGAGATTTTCATGCAAGTGCAACGTTATCATGAGCGTTTTATTTTTTTTTTTGTGTATTTTTCGCAGACACTTGGTTTATATTGGTACAAGTAATATCAATCTGTTTTATCCTGAATTTAACGAATCTTATCCGGACGGAATCGAATACATTGTGACCGAGAGTGTAATCCACAATCTGTACAACGCGAAAACGTACGAGTATGATATCGCTCTATTGCGACTGCCGGAAGCTGTTAACTTCAGTTTGCCAAACTCTCCACAACCTGTCTGTATCCCAATGGCAGGCCAACACTACAGCGTACTACCCAAACGTAGTTCTCGTGTGCTTAAATCCTTCGGCTGGGGTAGCAATATTGAAGGTACGGAATACGAATTTGCTTATCCGTCTAGGTCGGTTATTAATATTAAACAAAATACCATACCCTTTTTTCTATTCTTTTTAGGAATCCTGACTGAAAGTAAACAGCTTGTGACGGTTCAGGAGATTTCATTAGAGTTGTGCAGGGAAGAACTAAATGGTACTGCTGAGAAGATACGGAATGATGGCGAACAAATCTGTACCATTACCATTTCTGGTCACAATGTTTTTCCTGGATTCTCAGGATGTCCCCTGATGTATCGTCAAAACGAAGTTTGGTTCATGGTGGGATTGGTTAGTCATGGATATACTTATAAAAACCGAAATTCGAATAAGTATCCCTACATTAATACATTTATTGGAAACCATACTGCAAAGTGGATTGTAGAAAATATCAATAGAATGAAACTGGATTATAGAAGATGAAAAAAAAATACTGAATCCATCTATTCATATCCTTTAGATGGAAATAAGAAAACCGTATTTTTTATAAAATTCCCGTTAAAAATTAATTATAAAACATATAAAAATAAATACATTATAACCAGGACGCCTAATTCGGTTCCACAGCAGCAATTCTGTATTGGATAATGCACGGAGATGTGCAGTGTAAACCCTTTGGCGGTCAGAGAAACTGGAATCCCCGTTCGCTCCACAGCATGACTCAGTATCATCCAATTCCGTTGTATTAACATTTCTGCTCCATCATTTCTGAGTCGCTCCCTGTTGAACCACCGGGCAGCTGGTTGCTACTGATAGCGGCCGTCTCTGGCGAACTGGAGTTTTAGTCTCTTTCGGACCCTGATACGACGTAGAAGCATGAACAGCAGGAGCAGCTTTGGAGTCGGTTTGTTTATCACTTTTTTTGCACTAACCGCGGGTGTTAGCGACCGGTGTACTTCATCCAGCGGTAATCCTGGACGATGCGTTCACTCGGATGCTTGCCCACGGTTTAAGCAAATGTTGGACGATCCTTACATTAGCCGGCAGCAGTACAACACTCTGCTAGCTGCATCGAAAGCGTGCGTGCGTGAGACCGAGGTAAGTCATGCGTCTACATTTACGACCAGCAACAAGTCACAGGCTTTCCTTCCTTCCTTTACCTAAAACAGCTGTGTTGTGTTCTTTCAGACATCCTACCATCGGTCCAATTAACCACTATCGCCACCACTACCACGACCACCACCACCATCACCAGCACCACAACACATTGTCTTCAGGATCAACTGACCGGTGGTGGTGCGCACAGCATCGCGTACGCGGACGAAACATCCTTTGGTGCGTTCATCGCAATCAGCGGTCATTTCGGGCACGGAACTAAGCGATGTGTCGGAAGTTTGATTACCGCTGAGTACGTGCTAACTGCGGCCCACTGCGTAAGGAATGCGGCGAAGTAAGTAAGCGATGGTGCGGCTTTAGAGGACCGCGTGTGCTCAACTCATTCCTCACTGCCTGTGTTCCAGCATTAGTGTGTTTGTTAACGCAAACAACATATCGTCCAGCCAGAAGGGCCAGTACAAAGGGGACGTCGCAGCAACGGGTGTGCGAGAGATCATTCTCCACGAGCGGTACACTATCAGTAAGCGAGGGTACGATATAGCACTGCTGCGGCTCAGTACGCCCATCCGTGTGGATTTGCGTGGATCCCCGAGACCGATCTGCATTCCAAGTGGTGAACAGCACGATGAGATTGCCACGGTCGGTCACACGCTGAGCTCCTTCGGTTGGGGTTTGAATGCTGACGGTACGGTAACGGCTGCGTGCTACTGCCTTTGGTCTGCTCTCTAACTAACAAACCCACTACCTGCCCTTTCCAGGTGTGATCAGCAACAGGAAACAGTGGGTGACACTGGAACGCATCTCACTGGACCGTTGCAGGACCTGCCTGGGGTATGCACTTCCTGGGGTGAACATTACGCTCAACCAGCTGTTCATCTGCACTGCCAGCATCACTGGGCACGACGTGTTTTCGGGCTACTCCGGTGCTCCCCTGATGTACCGTCGAAATGGGACCTGGTTTATGGTGGGCATCGTCAGCTTTGGGATCGGCGCAACCGCTAACGAGTTCCCCACCGTCTCCACTAACGTGCAGCAGCATGTCGGATGGATTCTGCAGCAGATAAGCCAACGAATTCCGCGGGACAAGAGAGCGTAATAAAGGGGATTCCCATTGATAACTACGACTGTGACTGCGGTTTCTGCGTGTGAGTTTTGCCATGCGATGCATGCTGATGACGACTTACACAATCACACTATCCTTTTGTGCTTGGAGAACCTGTTTCGATTTCGCGATCAGCTTGGGTGACGTTGTTGGCCGTGGAGCTCCGGGATGGCTGTGTTTGTGATGATCGCTTTAACAAAACATCGCTTCCTATGCCTCCTGATAACGCAGTGCATCAGTTGGTGTTCGGAAGTGATCCTCGTAACATCGGCCGGCGGCGTCATTCAGATTTGCGTACAATGTCGAGGCTAGCCGGAAGTCGCCTCTTTCGGATCGCGAGCATTCTGCTAATTTGCTGTGGTTTCGTGTGCGTTGCAGCGAACCAGGAGTGTATTCCATCGAACGGTAAAAAGGGACACTGTGTAGCTATAGCCGCTTGCCCAGAGATCGCCGCAGTGGCCGAACAAGATACGCTGGTGCCGGAACAGGAGCGATTGCTCAACTCAGTCATGAAGGCCTGCGGCAGTGACGCGGCAGACCCGAAGGCGACTGTAAGTATGCTCTCGTTCGTGCTCGTTGATTTCGACGCTTGACTGCACTGCGTTATCGCTTAGGTTTGCTGTCCAGCGTCGTCTGTGGCTCCGGCCACTACCAGTGCAGCACCGAACATGACGGAAAAAATCGGTTCTGGTTTAATTCGGGCGCATCTTCCCGAGGATTGTGGCCAGCGTTCGCCAGGAGTTAAAATCATATCCAACACCACCGATGAGGACTACATTTATATGTGGGCAGTGTTTTTGGAAATTAGAGAAGCACCCGGCAGGAATGCAAGCCGTTGCACCGGTACGCTTATCAACAAGTGGTACGTCTTAACGGCGGCACACTGTGTGCATAAGCTGCGATTACAGAGGTACGTCCTTGGCTCTCGCCGAGTAAGCGGAGCGCTAACTGACCTGCTGGTCTTTTGATTTTTATCAGAGGATACAGTAGCATCAAGATGTATCTTGGATTGTATGATTTGGAGCAACTGGAGACGTGTTTGAGGGATGGTCCGTGTGTAGAGCGCAGTGCAGTTAAGATTGTAACTCACGCGCAATACAGCTCACATACGCTGCTAAATGATATATCGCTTATTCGCATGAATCAAGCCGTGGAGGACACGGGATTCATTCAACCAGTCTGCCTTCCGTTGAATCATACCTACGATGAAAGACAGCAACCGCAGGTCATCTCGTACGGCTGGGGTATAACAAAAATAGGTAAGATAATCGTTACTTTCCGCAGGATTCAGATCAATATGCTTACTGACTTTGCTACTCCGTTCCATTTTGAAGGTGGATCTTTGGAGCTAAGTAACGTGAAGCGTGTGGTCGGTTTGCACGCTGTAACCTCAACTGTTTGTACTAGAGAACTACGAGGGTTGATTAAAGGTGGTACGCTACAGGCCACGCAGCTCTGCACTAAAGGTGCTGGAGGGGAAGATGTATGCAGAGGCGATTCCGGGGCACCCATGATGGAGTGGAACGCCGAGCGTTGCTACATAGTCGGTGTGGTCAGTTATGGGCCAAAATGTGGGACTACCGGTGCGCCTGGTATTTCAACGAGAATCTCGGAGTACATCGATTGGATTCTGCACAATCTGGAGAAGTAATTGTTGATACAGGTGATTGCGCACAGCATCCCGTGAACAGCGTGTGCTTCAAAATGGTAAATTTCATTCATCTCCGATAGTGGCAGTACAATTTTATGCATTTAGCAATTTTTAGATATAAATAGATAGGTAAAAACAATGCACAAACGAGAATGAACAAGCATTTAACAACGTTGTCATGCTCAAAAAGGCATTATTCTCGATTAGGGAGTATGTTAGAATAGAATAGCAGTAGAAAATCAATTCCACTCTCTACCAGACTGTAAGAGGACCAGCCAGGCTTTGTATATCAGCCGAATATAATGTGATAAAAAAATAAATAAGGCATCAAAATCCAACTCTAAATACACTATTCCAGCGTTTTCAACAGATGGCATCTAGATAATTTTGTTCAAATCATAACACTGGCGAATATTTTTATGAAAAGAGAATGGCGAAATGAATTTGAAGAAATATCTTTCATGGAACCGATGAGCGGATAAACAAGGCTGAGATGAGTCTGAAATTAGCAATGCTCCCATCAGGATACGCTGCCCGGTCAGTGCACCCAACGTTCGATGCTGCACATGGCCACATACAACCGGCCGAGCACGTGCTTATTCTCTTTCCTGCTTTGGCGGTACTGAACGGCTAGAAGGATGCCTCCTTATCGTCATTGAATATTTCCTGGATAAGATATCCTGTAAATCCTGGACAGGAGCGAGTCCTGAGCCAATTTAGCCTCGCCCATAACTTAACGCATAAAGCCAGGGATAGACGAAGCGTAAACTCTAGCGTAAACTCAGAATGTAATGCCAAAAAGTTTACGCTTCGTGTGGCAGGCATAATCGCATAAAAGATACGTCACCTGCAATTACATCATGCAATTACATTCAATTACATGTGTTTTTAGCCACAAAAAACATAAATCGAAGATATAAGTTGATTTCTGAACATCTTTTTACATATTTTAAGATGTTTTTGCTGTATATTAGCGATTGTAGAACATTCAACTATTCATATCGCTTCGCTACATGTTCGTGTTGAGTTTACGCTTACTTTTACGCTCGGTTTTACGCTCCGCGGGCCTCTAATATTATTGGCATTACGCTCTGAGTTTATACTAGAGTTTATGCTTCGTGTATCTCTGGCTTAACTTGCCGCTGCTCTCGCTCACTCTCTCGTGGGAGAGCGAGAGATCCGTTCGAGCAGTTCGAGCGGTTTCAACCCGCGAATCGGTTGGTCGCACCAACCGCGAGCGGGAAGGTTGAGCGAGCTGAGCGTGCGCGTGCGATTCAAAAGCATTCGGACCAACCTCGAGGAAGAACGCGGATTTCGAACGGTGCGGATGTTCCAACGGAGCCGAAGGAGTGTGGATATTTAGTGCGATCCTTGGGAGTGCGTTTGTGATTTTTTGTGTGATCTGGAATCGGGGAAAAGTGCTCTTAGCGCCATGGTGTTCCACTGAAGCAACGACTCCGGGAGCCTGCACTTCCGGTGCGCTCGCCGCTCGCGGAAACAGAACGCCGTAAGGCCGGAATCAGCGAAGAGAAGCCGAAGAATTGTGTCCACCCCAGTGAGGTCTATTTGCGCTACCGGAAAGAGCTGTTTTTGTGCGCAAAATAAGTGACAACAAGTAGTGATCAATCGTTGGTGGTTGTTACGTGGAGTAATAAAAAAACAGCCAAATAGCCGCAGTAAAACGAAGCAGAATCCCAAGACGCAACCCTGAAAGGTGTAGTTTTTGGTGTGGAATAAGCGACATATTTTTCGCAAAGTGAATTTAGCGATCCAGTTAGTGAGTCCCGTCTCGCACCAGAGTCACTGATATTCTGCGGATCGGCGAAGCCTAGCCCAGGCAAGATGGACTCGGATGGCGAGCGTGACACCGGCTACAATCATTACAAGTGAGTGAAACGGGAAAGCATTTTTGTGTGAAAGATAAAGTCTCCAATCTGATAAATTAGAATAGCGGATCTATTACCAACGTCAGTGATGTACCGAGCGCAGGGATAGAGAGCGTGAAAGAGGGGATGGAATCGCGGGGTACGCGATCACTGATCGTCTATCAACTTCCGCTTCCGCACCTTCCAGTGGTTGTTTGATGAAAACGCTTAGCTTGACGACGTTGAGCCGTCGGAGTTGGTGCGCCATTCGTTGTTGATGTCTCCATCGACGGCTAGACATTCTTAAAGTGGCCTTCGACAGCCGCTAGATCGCATTTGCATCGATCGGAAGGTACAGGACGAAACGAAACGATCCTAGAGGCCTCTCCTAGACGTCCGGTACCAAGCGATCGCAACAATGTTAATCAGAATTAGCTCAATTACGCGCCGTTCGTCTCGCGTTCTTGTCTCGGCTCGTGGCTGGCAAGGACTGCTCTCTGCTCTGGTCTTCTCCTCCGCGGGCACCAGTGCCTCAAATTAAGACCTTAAACCGTGGGCTGTAATTTGCATCCAAATGCGCATCCCTCTCTGTGCAGGCCTGGTCCTGTCTCGTCCGAACTCTCTTCCGCTCGAAAGAAGCCAAAAACAGAGCGAAGCAGAGTTGGGAAGGGGGCGGCCCTTGGCCACGATAATCATGTGACATCATACGCGTACCCGCACATGATGATGATGATGATGATGCTGCGATGAAGGGACGCTTGTGGCCAAGCGAGTGAGTTGCGCACCAAGCTCTCCACATGATGCATCTTACGGCGTGCGCGCGCGCGCGCGCGTTCTCTCTGCACGAAAACAAACATTCAATCTTATAAAAGATAATTTGTATAATTTGGAAAGGCTCGCGCCCTTACCCACCCAACACCTCACCGTAACCCCAGTCGATGGGCAGCGGGCGGAGCAGGTTCAGGCGCGACAATCTCACCTCGCGAACAGTCGCGGCGCGCCACGCCAGGCAAACGAGAACCGCGGTGCAAAAGAGGCGACGGTGTGTTTTCAGTTAAACGAAGACGATCTTCGATCGACAAGATCACCTCTCATCATCCTCGCCATCATCATCATCATCATCACGATCCTCATCATCATCTTCTTCGGCGCTGTCGATGTCGTGGTTCTGCGCGGCCGGAGGCCAGTGTGTCGTCGCCACGTTCTGGCGTGACGTTTGATTACAGGTTTTTGATCGTGGGGTGCGCTCTTCCACACTCCAGACATGCCACACTCCTGTAGGTACCGAGCAATTTACACCCACGTGTGTGCTCGCGCGTCTGCGCCCTAGGTACCGGCGAGGCTGACAAATTCTCTTCACTCGATCTTTGATCTTTCGTCAAAACCCCTTGGCCGATGGCCCGCCTCGATCGACAAGCCGAGCGCGTTGTCGACGCACAAGGATCCCTCCCGGGGGCCGGATTCGATGTAATTTTGGCAGCACCAGCGTGGCCGACGGCGTCTAGCCAACGTTGTCGTCGTCGCAGCACTCGAGAGAACCCAAATCGCAGCGGGATACCAGTGCGCGGACCCGCCCGTCAATAGTCCGTATTTCCGGTGCCATCCGGTGCCAGCGGATCATGGATCCACCGGTGATTGATTGATCGAACATCTTGGTACGATGACGAAGAACAGGGGACGCACAGTGAAGCGAAAGGTGCAAGTAATACGAACATCACTCGTGGCTGACTCTCAAAAAACTGGAAAACCATGTCATGGCGTTGTCCATCCCTTCGCTACGCCGTTTGGCTAGATGCTGTGATTCCCATTACATTATCATACAATCCGAGACATGGTTAGCTGAATGCAGCATAACAGTTTGCTTAAATGTTTCGCTCCAGTCTACAAACAAACACCTGAATGGTGTTAATGTCGCGCATAACATCGTTCACATCAACAATCCGTTGATGCTGCATCCCGGAAAGCGAGTCCAGTGGCGCTACTTGCATTAGCAATACCAGCACCAGCTTTTTAACTTTGCCATCCCGACTTTCTCCTTAGCCTGATGAACCTTAAAGTCACACTGAACGGATTGCTAAACGGAAATTATGGGGTCACTACCATATTTTTTTGCGGGAAAAACGGAAACAAGTGCGTCAAACATGAATAAACCAGT
>NC_064878.1:2822500-2845000 GCF_943734665.1 Anopheles aquasalis | reverse complement strand
GCGCCTTCGCCTTCGTTCAGCATAAATTAATTGTCCTTAGCATTAATTTCCGGGCGTGTAAGGGAGGGAAGCCCAAAATTGAAAGTGTTTCACTCAATTTAACTCCCCCGCGAGAGCGTAATCGCATTGGCAAGCGCGGAGAGGAGACAATTCCAGTCACAGACGGTGCGTTGCCAATTACTCCCGGTGGCATAATGGAGCAATTTGGCACTTGGCCGGTGACTGACGCTAGCTGCCGTCCTGGAGTGGAGCGTTTAGGATTTTTGTGGTTTTTTTGCGGTGCTTTTTGGTTTCCGAACGTCTATTAGTTTGCTCACTCAGGCGCCTTGGCGGATGAGTTATGGCCACTTCTTCTAGCGCTTAAGCTAGTGGCACTAAGCACAACCAATCGCTTTGTGGCTCCACCGTTCATTGTCGGCTTATTTGTGTACAATTTTCGAAAATTATTATCATCAACAAACACTTCAATAATTTAGGAATCATTATTGGCGTAGAAGACGATCAAAGTACATCATGGAGCAACACGAACCACAGCATGGCTGATGGCTCCACTATCCCCCTTTTTGCAATGATTTCGCTTACCTTTTTCGATGGAGAGCCCCCTTCCCACTGAATGACCGAAAACTGTTGCTGGTGTTGCTGTTGTTGCTGATACTCGCTGCTCTGTTCCATCCCCCAGGGGGAATCAGTTTGGTGCGTTTCGGTTCCGGTTGACGGAACTTCCTTGCGTGGGACGTGGGCATGAACGAAGGCGAAACCGTGAACTCTCGCCCCGCGCGCGAGGTGAGCTCAGAGGTGCGGTTCCATCCATCACAAAGACTGTCTTACAAAGAAACACACACTGCGGGACGGCGACGGAACCCACTTTAAGGACCGAAATGATGTAAGCAGCAGCACGCATCTGTGTGTTTGGCCGGAACAAAGACGTGTCGCAATGTATTCGAGACACTTGGAGTTGGTTTGGGAGTTGATTCGTTCGAGAGGAGGGATAATAGGCGTCTTATCAGCTGCTACAGCACAGAAGAGTTCGCGCACACACTGGTTTTTAATAAATTAAAAAAGAAAATACTTTGGATTTGCATGTCGCCAAGTAGAAGGCAGTAAAGTAACTGACGGACTGATTGATGCAATGGTTACTTGATCAAATGTTTCATATGAAGCTCGCGCTGATGATTCCAGCCAACCTAAGCAGGCGATCAACAGAAAATATCATTTTATGGATCAAAATCAGATGCAGTTGCACTTTTAAACTACTTTTATGATCAAACAGGACATTGCGCGACATTTATTGTTGTCGGTTCCACTTCGACAGACTCCCTCCCGGCAACGATCACGTTCAATTCCGATATCACCTCCTGTGTTTCACACGTTTTTCATTTATCCCCTGGTGACACGCAGTCCAATCGCTTCTTGACGTCGCTTGAACCGGTTCCTTCCAAAGCTTGTCGGTTCCCTTGGGATTTTTGTTTTATTATTTCTTCTCGCCCATCTCGATCCCTGTTTTTGTAGTTGCTGCACTAACGCTCACGTGTGGCCACATGGGATGATCTTGCTTCCTTCTGGTTTTTTTGTTTGTTTGCTTTAGGCCCAACTCAATTTCTCTCCAATTGCTTAATGACGCCGATAACACGTGTGTCGAATCGGTAATGTGACAACCCTGCAACGCCCTTCGAAATCGAGATCTCTCAATCCTCTGCACCTCGCCCGTGTGAGTCTGGTGGCTCGCTCATTTTGTTTTTTTGCTTTCATTCTGCTTTATTGAACCACCTCGGCCAGCCAACCGGTGCGATTGATGGTTTGGGTGACGATAAGAATCGTCATCCGGTCCGGTCGGTGGTACTCCCGTTGTGACGTCACCGCCGCATAACGCATCATCGCGCACCGGGCAGCCTATCAGTCGCCGGCCGATCGGATAGATCGGTGAGATCGATTGCTCGCCCATAAATCATTTCAAATCCTCCATCGAGCCAGGCCGCTGGCTGCGCTACTGGAAGGGTAATCGAGGGAACTGTTTGTCGCTAGACGCGCTTCGGCCGCTAGACCAATCGATTAACCTGCTGCCACGGGCATGACTTATGGCCTCTTCGAATTGCCCATAATGTCGTCTAGGTTGTGTGCAGCAAGCCCGTACCTTGTCCTTGGTGGTTGTTGATCGAATGCACCCTCTATCGTCATCATCCCCTTCTGTGATGATGATGATGATGATGAAGTGTCGACCAAGCCGGAGTTTTTATCGTTTACTCCGAAGTGCTCGTACTGGTAGTCGTTCCAGCGATTACAAGCTGTTCTACATTTTTAAAATTGAAACCGAACATCACCGATCAGAGGGTTCTAAGGTGCTTCTGCGTGCCTTACACGACACGGCCGTACAACCTGTCTACGTGCCTGCTGTTGCTGTTGACGGCCGTGTAAGCAGTCGATCGATCGCTTTGATAGCACGGAGCCAACACGTAGAGGGTCCGATAACACCGAACGGTGTTTCGTCTCCTTTTTTTTTGGAGAGAAGGAAGAAGGAAGAAGGACCCTAATGCACGGGTACCGGGTGCCGATGGTGTACGTGGGCCTAAAGCTCATTTCCCTGCGGAGACGACGCACCGGAAGTGTTAATAGCGATCGGAAATGAGCCCACGCGCCTTCGTCTTCAGCGTCGTCGTCGTCGGTGATGCGTAAGAGACGTGGCCCGATAGTCTTTCCGCATAGTAGTTGTGTGTCTCACCTTCCCTGGTATCTTCTGGTGGTTCGTGTTCGGTCAAACTATCGCGTTTTCGAAGCGGATGCGGGGGTTCTATCGCTTGCAGCAACAAGTGCAACCATCGGTGCACAAGAGGGTCCCAAGAGAGTTTCCCACCACCAGCAAGCCTCCCCCCCCATTTTTCGTGCGTTTGATATGGAAAGAAGAAGAAGCGGAAAGCGAAGGGGTCAGCGAATAGAACGTACCGGTGAGGCAGCAAAGCGTAAACACGCAGAAAAGGGACAGAGAGGGAGAGAGAGAGAGAGGGATACAAGGAGCGAACATCGTGAAGGTGACTCGCTGAGCTGAACGATCAATTGGCGGCCCAGCCGGTGAACCCGGAGACGGCACAAGCGCAAGCCAGCATAATCATCGACGCGTCTTCGCTCCCTCGCCCGTTCCGGAAGAGGCAGTCAAATGAAACACTCATGCGTCCAAAGGGGACAGGACAGAAGGGTTCCTAACAGGAGGTTTCTTTGTAATTTAATTATCTTTCTTGTGCGGCCGCCAAAAACCTTTGCCGTTAGCTTGCTAAGCAGCACCGGCGATATCGAGGGAATCCCAAGCGGTTTATAGCGGTTCTCCACAGGCCGATAGCACGCTAGAAGATCAAACGCTAGTTCGGGATGTCGAAGTTACCGAATCACCATAAATCTCGCTCCCGGTAGTCCCGGTTGCCAGACACGCTGGAATCCGCTATTCCCGTGGCCTCTCGAACTCGAACATGAATTAGCAAAAGGAAAGGAAGAAACACACAAATATGCTCAGGCAAACGGCACCGTTCCGTCAGTTTGATCCTTCGGGATTTTCGGCATAAAATCCGGGAGCGGAAGGGAGCAATCCTACACACTTCCCGGTATCATCCCCGGACTTTTCGATGACCCGGGTGACGAAAGCCCTTGCTGGAAAAAAGGCGGCCTCCCTCGGCAGCATAAAATCAGCATAAAAAGTGCGATCACCAAAGCATTCGTCCTGAAAGGGGCGCACCTTTGCCTCACCGGAGCACACCGGACCGGGACAACATCGAGGACAGTGGCATGATCGTTGAGGAGCATCGCAACATCGCGAACAACCAAACGAAAGACGCGACGAAACGGTGGAGAAGCAGCGCGAGAGAGAGAGAGAGAACGGAGAAAAACAAAACACAAAACACACAAGGTAAAAAAAAAACCGGAGCATAAAATTGTCGGCAGGGTGGACAGTTTTTCTTTTGGTGTGTTATTTTTTTTTTGTTGCTCCCCCTCGATCAGCCTCGATGCTATATGCTACGAAGTTTATGCTGCTGCCGCTGTTTGCCGCTGCTCCGGAGTGAAGTGAAAACGTTCTACGTTTAAAAGGAACCACAGGATCAGGATCATCGTGTGTCGATCGAGTTTATGATCTCGGGCCGCCGGACCGATGGTGGTGTGCGGTTGTGGTAGCGGGTCCTTTAAGACCACCGCCCCACCCTCTGGCAACCGATCGACGGTGTGCCAGGGTTTGCGCGTTGCGATAGCGATCGCGCTCTCTCGATGGTTGCCGCTGGCCGCCGGTTTGAGCGCTTCGGTTGTGATCTTCTTGCTGTTGCTGTTGGCCCGAGAATCAACAACGCCAACCCTGACAGAGACAAGTGCATAAAGGAAGAGCAAAACAGAGAGTGAGAGAGAGAGAGAGAGAGAGAGAGTTGGTGGCGTGGCGTGCGCGCACGCGTTGAGACCATTTCGCTTATTGGCAATTCAAATAATCGTGCGCACATCGCACGGACCCTTCGCGCACATGTATGCTTATTGCATGCTGCTGCTGCTGCTGCTGTTGCCGCTTATTATGGTCCTCGGTGGACACCGGTCCATCCCTTATGTCGCCCAGTGCACCAACGACAACGGGGGCTGAAGCCAAGAAGCGGCTTCCATTCTGTAATCTCTTTTGAAACACAAATCTTCCGCTTCCCCCTTTCCGTTCCACTCCATGAAGGGTGGAAGGGCTGTGATTTTCGTCGTCGTCGCGGTCGTCGCGGTCGTCGCGATCGTCCTTCGAATGCCCAAAAGCCAAAGCAGATCCATTTTGCATCTGACAACGCGCGCGAGCGCGCGCACACAACCACACGAGAGACGTACCGGCGAACGGACCGGTGCTCTGGCCCCAAGAATGTGCTTCGATCGACGTTAAGGGACCGCGCGGCGTATCGGTTCGGAATGAAGGCAAAGGATGCCATTCTGCGCGCAGCATACCGCGTACCACCACCAGAAGAAAGCAAGCATACGCACCCCCAGGCAACATAAAACGATCCGGGGGGACAGACTGTCCGCTCCTGCTCCTGCTGCTGCTGCTGCCGATCGCAAAGACATCTCCGCACGACGGCGCAACGGACGCTGTCGCTGGCGGTATGTAGATGCGTCTCGGATGCGCCCGGGCGTCCGCGGCCACATCGATGCATAAATACATATCGGGTACGCTCTCGTTCCGTACCGGGAGTACGGGAGGGTGGAGAGTGAGAGACGCACGAACGCGAGCATAAATCAATGCCGTGTGACATATATCCTTCGGATGTCAGGGTTTCGCGATATTGCGACTCCTGTTCCCAACTTCTCCCGGTGGTGACCCTGTCGCGGAATCCCTTTTTTGGAAAATTCGTACCACAATGTCTCCCTCTCTCTCTCTCTTGGATTCTCTGTCTGCCTGGGTGTTTCTTCCTGGAGTAGCTGAACAACTGGGCATCCGATTGCCCTTTAACGGCTGACGGTGGACTCCTTTCGGTCTGACAACCGGACATGATCAATTGACCACAGCACTTCCTCGCTCAGAGCTGACCAGGAACAAGATAATCCTCAGAGAGAGAGAGAGATTTAAATAATATTTTCTAAAATATATTTAGTTGACGGATTGAATCTATAAAAACGGTGGATAGAATTGTTCAACTAGCTACGCTAACATACCATGCAGTAGTGCTTAGTCACCTTCACGATGATAAGCAGTCAGAGCTAGTGCTTTATGGCGATCTGATCAGTTTAATGGGTGGGATTAAAGTGTCTTATCAATGTGACGATGCTTATCTTCAATCGGCGATAAAACTGTCTTATTCCTCTAATCGATTAAGCCTGGTGGTGATTCTGTTTCCTCTGGTGACGGCCGCACCTCGCGATAATTCCCGCGCGTCACATGGCGCCATGGCGAGTGGTGCGCGGCAACCGCCAAGACTACTTGACGCCGGTGGTAAAAATCAACATCCTAGTGCCACCACTCAAGCCACCACTATTTGTCTTCCCTTTTTAGTGTCGATGCCGCCGTCAAGTGAACCTCAAACAGTGGCCAGGAACGAGCGAGCGAGCGTGCGCGCGCGCCCGCTAATCCTCATGGCGCGGTTGGCCAGCCACTCGAACTCCTGCCGGTCAGGACAGGAGTAAATTAAGGGCCCTTCGTTCGGTGGCGCATATGGCCGAGGCCAAAGGCCACCGGAAACGCACGCCACCAGCGAGAGCGAGCGCCAGTGCCGGAAAATCGTTACGCGCACTCGATTCCGGTTGCGATCCCATTGTTCCCGGTGGCTCGCGCTTGCGGACATTGTCGTTAAACAATGCGTATGCGCGCACACGAGAGAGATTTGATTGCATTCGGTTGGTCCCTCGATTTGCCGATCCAGCTGTGGTGCCAAGAGCAGACGAGGCGCAGCTGCGCCGAGATCGGGAAGGGCCGCCGGCAGCATCTTGACATAACCTTTAACCTTTTCTTCGAGTCCGTCACCGCGCGGGGCTGATGTGCGCCATTTTTCGCGATCAAAAACAATCATTCAGGATTCGCCGATTTGTCGAGCGACACGACGGTTTGATTGAAAGCGGGAGGAGGGGTTGGTTGTCGCTTAATTAGAAGGGTTGCATTTCGTCGAGCTGCTCCGGTGCCCGGGCCTGGAGGTTTTGGGTTGTAATGACCTCCCGCTGGGGTAGGCTTTTTGGTCGATTTCCACTTTCGCGGCCCTCCCGCTGGTGCGCTACTGCCGTTTGGTGGTAGCGCCCCCCACCCCCCGGGAACTTTCAATGGGCTCCGGTGGCCTCACGAATCCGTACGTTCACACAGTGCTACCCGCGGCGGGGGGCGAACAACAAGCCGCGTGTGGTGGCCGCGGATAGCGTGCAGGCAACGGTTTGGTTTCCGTGCGATTCCGTGCGATTGCTTCTCAGTTCTCATGGTCCGCCATTTTCTTTCAAAATCACCCCTAGCGTTCCTTCGGGCCTCCTTTCCCTCCCCTTGCAGCATGCATTTGCGCAGCCAGCAATTGGGTCGGTTTGTGATTCATTAGAAATATAAATAAATAATTAAAGTGAGCGACAATGTGCGTGTGGTGTACGGCGCTTTCGGCTCACCGTGCGGCGTGCTGACAATTGGTTTAACGAAAGAACATTCAATTGAATTTACCCTGCAAGCCGCGGACACGAGTGGTGGTGCTGGTGCGGTGATTGCTTTAACTTCATTAAAGGGAATTCCGGTATTAACATATTTCCTGGTTGATTATCGGGCCTCTGATTGACAGGACCACGCTCGTCTATGTTTCTGTCAATTATTATTTATAAACCACAATTTTAAATACTCTATTGTATCGGATTGCACAAGGGGTTATTTTTTTGTTTACAATTTAAAATAAATATCCAAGACACGTTTCGACTTGAAACTAACGTCAAATAGAGCACGGTTTGCTTAGATTAGTTAATGGGGTGCTAAGTTTAATTGCGGTTAAAAAAGGGTTCATTTTTGACGATTTTAGTGAAGAAACCATTCGACTTATTTTTATCAAATGAATGTCAAATTAAACTACAACTTTTCAAGAATATTTGGCTCTAGTTTGGTGAAGATTTATTGAAAACTTCATCGATGGCATCAATTTTAGTAAAGCGTGTTTTCGAAAAAGGCACGGGTTCGTCGCTTAACCGGCAAGTCTTTTGATTCGTTTCGTTTTTAACGATTTGTTTGTACAAAACTATCTACCTACACATGTTTTTTACAATTGCCATAATAAACTGCAACTTTTCAAGTATATTTGGTTGTATTTTAGAGAAGATTTAAAAGAAGATTTATTAAAAATTTCATCCAAAATTGACGCATTCCGCTTCCAAATTTCAAATCGATAGTTCCAGTTGTTTTTATTGTACAATGGTTAAAGTCGGTGCTTGAAAATGTTGTCGCAAATGAAATTTAAATACCTTCGCCCTCCTCTTAAACCAAATCCACGGTTGCTTGCCGATTGGCTTCACAAACTTGCGGCTCAAAGTAACGCTCTCACCTCCTCCTCTGGAGAGCACTTGCAGCCACTGCAGTACATCAATCCCACTCGGTGGACAAATAACTGTACAACAGCTTAACGTACTCCGCCGCCATTTGCGATGTGATTTGTAGCGACAACAATCAGAAGGAGAAAAAAATATAGCACAACCAACCAAACACATCCATCCGCAACAGTGTGACAAAAGAGTTACTTCCTCCCGCGGACTGCCGGGCGATCTGCAGCTAGAAAAAAAAAACGATCCACTGGCCCGTCAAGTCGCCCGACAACCGGGCAACACCATTTGTCAATCATGCTTCCCGTTTAATTAATCGTCCAACTGATGCCATTCATTTTCTGCGGAACCCCCGACCGTGGCCCGGCACCGTGTTGCACTTCGCGCACGGGACCACCCTGCACCATGCCCCCCCCCCCCCCCCCGTTCTAGGGGTGCATTAGCCGCCCACTGGGTGGCACCGCGGTGTTGCTGAACGTACTGTAACGTACGCCTTGCCTGGCTTGGCTAGCATGAAGTGATGATGGGACAATGATGGTGGAACGTCTATTGACCAGCGGTCCGCGGACTTGTTACGAATTCGCTGCTAGATGCCGCTCACTAGATTAGTGGCACGCTGCTTGCCAACGAGAACGAACGAATTAATGAACGCTCTGCCAGGTCCGGACCCGGTCCGGATCCGATTTAAATGGCGTTCGATGGGATGCAACGGTGAGCTCGGTTGGCCAAGGATGGGATGTGCGCTGGCACACTTCCAAACTTGTGATCGATCCAGCCCGGGGGCCTAAGGGTGTGGGAGGGGGGGTCATTTCGAAATAATTAAACGCCAGGGCAAGGGGGCAGAGCACTCGGTCTCTCTGCTCTACTCTGGCCCTGGCACCCAGGTAATTTGCATATCCATTTTGCAACCCCCACCCAGCTCTTCCTTCACCTCTGGCACACCTCTCTCGTGGTGCTGGATCACTGATTGATGGAAGCTGGCCTCCACTTTCGGAGCGGACGTTTAGTTGTGCATCCGGCTGGAAAGAAATGCTGAAATCGGTTCCACCGGCGGCCAGAGAGCTGGCGCACTACGACTAGGCGTCGTCGTCGTCGTCGTTGATGGCGTCATGGTGCGTGAACCGGGCGACTGGCGCGTGGCCGACGGGTGTGGCCACGAAAATGGGGGTACCGTACCGGTGCCTTGATTTCCCCGTGACGCCTCGGAGGTGGTCTCGATTGAACAGTCGCGCCATCACCCGCCCTCCCGCCCCGGCATTACGGAATGTTGTTCGGCAACAAAGTGAACATCGCATCCGCTGGTTCGCTGGTTCGCTGGTTGGTTGGTTGGTATCCCATATGCCATATTTATAGGTGGAACGTTCGCGTGCGATACCGCGGGATGACCACAAGGGGATGGACTGCGTCGACCTATCAGATGCATATTTGTTCACGCCACTCGGGCACTGTTGCTGCTGCTGCTGCTGCTGTTGCCGGGAAGAGAATGTATTATTTATGGCGCCAAGCGGGTGGAAAATCTGTATCATCAGAAGAAGTTTCTTCATTTATGACGGTGGTTGTTTATGGAAAAACAGATTTTCCTCACGGTATGCCACGTGAAAAACTGTCCGATCGGTGGTAGAACATTTGCATACGGATGATCCTAATAGCTGGGTACATGCTAAAATACCAGCCCGACATTCCATCTTTCCATGGCCTTCTATTCCAATGCAAGCGCTTCAAAACAGGATGTGGATCCATGGCTACTACTCTGTCTGTCTGTCTGTCATTTTCATTTCACGCAAAATGTCAAATCACGCAGCAAAAACGCGAGCAAAAAAATGAATCGGGAGCGTGATTTCCAGCAAAAAAAATGGGGGATCACAAGTGATAAAAAGTAAAAATCATCACCTCTAGAGCCGCTGTAGCCAGCGCGCTATTACGACTGGCAGGCAAATGAAGCTTCGCCAGAACGGGGGTGGCAGGAAACACTTCGAAATTGGTCACGCCAGAGGGCAGATCGAGTGACGGGAAAGGTGAAACACCGAAATGGGCCCGGCCTGGTACGGGAAGGGGCCGCCTTTCCGCCAGAATGCACATGGCGACCATGCTCGGCCAAGCACGGCCCGGCCCAGCGCGGCCAGCTTCTTTGTGTTGTCGGTCGGCCTTTGCGCCATCCTTCCCCGGGAGTGGACCACTTTTCACGTTTTGCCACCACGCCGAGACTCGCTGCCTCACCCTGGCATGTACGTAATTTATGATAAATGGAAAAACATCATAATAACAGTGGTAATGTGGTGGTACGAATACCGAAATTAATGACAATTCGTCCCCACCCATCTGTTCGCCACTCGCCGTCACTTGGCCTACTGGTACGGCAAGATATCATTCTTAGGAAATTTAAACGATTTTTCCCTTCCCTTTCCCTGGTGGCCCGGTGGACCGTGGTGGAGTCAGCGAAGCGTCAGAGCTCTGTAGCGGTGGCTTATGGGGCAGGCCGTCATAAATAGTGACATTAAATGGGAATGTTTTGGGGGATCTCATCAGCTACCGCGGGCAGGCGCAGCGTGCCGTGAAGTCAGATTACACTGGAACGGGCCACCGGATGCCTTCACAGCTCGAAGGTGATAAACGGAGACCGATGCCAAGTGAGGATGATGATGGTACACCTGTGCCCCGGGGAAGACTCCAACCCAAGTGGTAATCAGTGTGCCTTACGGCATCGTACACGTGTATGTGTGATTTATGCTTCACATAACCTCTTTCACGGCCGACGGAGCGAACCGAGCGAGTAGAGTAACCCCCCCGGGGTCCTCTATGGTCAATTTAGCGTGATCTAGTGGCGCTGTCGTGCGGTTCCGGGGGGGTTGGTATTATCACCGGTAGCTGGCCACCGACGATGAAACTATCTTGCGCTGGTGTTGACATGCTGTTAGCACCTAATTTTCCCGTGCGATTACTATTTCACAGCTCGCTGACCGGTCCGGCAGGCTCGGTCTCGGGCTGGAAGGAAATTTATCACTCCCGCGAGCCGTAAAATTGGCTGTCGCCTCCCCTCGTGGCATGCGTGTCCGGTATGGTACGGTCACCGATAACAACAGACGCACAGCGGTGAGGGGAGGACGACAACAACATGCACCACTTAACAATCATCATTACACATGTTGGACTTTCTGTCGATTATCGCGATGCGCTCGTTCGCTCGTTGGTCGATGATGATAAGTATTGTCTGCAATTGCTGCTGCTTCTGCTTTACGCACACTAATTGTCACTAATTCGGGCATTCGGACTTGATTTTTTGTGCCACCGCCAGCTACTACTTCGATTGTTTGTTTTTTTTTGTCACACGTCACACGGTTGTGTAAAATATTTAACGGCAATGCATGCCCGCGGCGGGGTATGCGGAGAGGAGGCGCCTCCAGTCACTCAGACAGATGTCGCCGCGATCTCTGTGCTATCAGTTGACGGTCATCGGCATCGGCATCGCGTCCACCACCGATCGGTTTTTTGGCGGCGGAAACGTTACCGACAGCAGGAACGGGATGGCGATGCGCAAATATTTCACGAAAACTGGCCCTCCCGTACTTTCGTAGCAGCTCGCAAAAAAAACACTCGCTCGCGTGTGTATCGGGCGTCGCCTTTCCCATTTCGTCAACCCGATGAACGCACGGTCGGCATATTAATTTCTGCCACGCCACGCCACGCCAGGCAATGCGAACGTTTTATCTGCAGCCAAAAATTAATGTCCAGCGACTGACGAGCGGGGACCCAGAAGTGTGTCATCTTGTGGGACACACTTGGGACACACGCACTTGGAATGGCCGAATGGAAGCCTCCACCGAGGAGGGCAGGTCTGGTGTTTAGTTTTCATTTTTGTAATTTCGAATTCGCTTGCATTTCGGTTCTGGAGGGTATGAACGACGCCCTCTTAGTAGCCTGTGAACGTCGAGACAAACGTCATGAGCTTGGTTTTTGTTTGGCGATCGTAGCAGGCTGCTAGCAATGCGCTCCCCAGGGGCAGCGCATCAAACAGGCGACCTGAAGCCACCGAGGATAAAACATTAAAAAGAAACAAATGTGCTGCCCAGCCCCGCGGTTCGGCGTCGAATGTCACGACTTTCACGACCGCCGCTGCCACCGCAGCCACGGTACAAGCCAAACCTGCCTCCCGAACTCGTATATCTTCCGCTAGTTCCCCGCTGATCCCCCCTCCCTCTAAAAGCCGAATGTTTCCTTTTTGCGCGCGATACGAATCTAGAAAGATGTCGTTTGGCGGAAAAAGGGAAAGAGAGGTTTTTGGGGAGCGGGGGGGTTTAGAACGAAAGCTGGAGACGCCTGGAACCCGTCCTGGATCGGTACGGTTCCTTGATCTTCTCGCTCCTCGCTGAGGGCGGAGGACCGTGGCATCGACATTCCTCCCGTTCCCGACAATGACCGCCATAAAGCGCCATAATATCGTCGCTAATGCTGCCCCGATTGTGTCCTTGGCCGGAGCGGCGGCATTTGAATGTCTGCCTTTTGTGGTCCCCCCACCCCGTCCCTCTGTCAAGGGTCATCATTGCCAAAATGTTTATGAGGCCTCGGGTTTTTTTTTTCGGTTGGCGGATTGTGCCCTCCCTCTCTCTCCCTCTCTCTCTGTGCTGTTTTTGGCAAACAACCATTAGCTAGCCGTTGGACCTGGACTGGACAGCTGGACCAGCAGGGCCAGGTCGTTTGATGGCGGCTGTGGCGGCCACGATCATCGCGGGCGAGTGACGGATCCGACCGACGAGTTGTGCCCCGAAATCCACCGAAACGCAGGTACGGGCGCAAGAATGAAGAATGATTTGTGGTGCATCCTATCGCTCGACCGGAATCTTCTCCGTTCTACCGGACCGTTCTTCTCGCTGTTGGCGACCGGATTGTGATGAATTCGACGTACGACGGTGGAGGGAGACGGCCACCGCTATCTGAGCGTGTCGATCGGCTGCTCTAGTGATCACCAGCCTGCCCTTCTCGCCCTTCCCTGCCCTTCTCGCCTAGGGGTCACGAGGTGCCACCGCGAGTGCGCGAGACCCGTGGCTACCTTCAGGCCGCGGTCGTTACCGTTCGTTTCTCAGAAGGACGACTCGGTTACGTTGAGCTAGCGAGCCGACAGAGAGCGAGAGAGGGCGGGGTGGGTTGGGCCACGTTCCGTTTTGGTTTTGCTTTTTATTTGAAGAGATGGTTCGCGGGAGATTCTTTTGCCGTACACGGAAGAGATGGATTTAGATGTTAGAGACAGGGACAAGCTCATGCGGTAGCTCAGCATCAGATGAGATGAGACACCAGACGCACCTTATTCGGTTGGAGTCAGACTCGGTGGGCTACTGGAAGTGTTTTTTGGTTGGATCTTTGAAAGACAAATACTCGACAGAGAAGTGCTACTACGGCTACAGTAGCACGGCTTTGTCAGATGTCCCCAATCTGGACATTGATGTCGAATATCCAATCACTCCCGGGACTGGTATTGATCATCCAGTTCACCCCGGACACCGCAGCAGGATGCGATAGGAGCACTCTGCATTATCACACTCATCATCATCATCATCATCGCCATCACGCTCCATCAGTCCATCGGGGGGTGGGAAGTGCTAGCGCCCTTGGAGCAGATCAATCAATCGACTCCGGATTTTCCGTCCATTCCGTGACTCGCACTCGTACATAGGTGCACGGCGCATAAATCGCCTATCATTCCGTTCGCATCAATCATCATCGCTGATGAAGCATCTGTCAACTACCAGCCCCCGAAAGTCCAGACACCGAACGAACGATCGAATGCCAAATCAGAGCCTCGTCCGCAACGGTCACTGATAAGCAAGAACGAACGAGAGGGAGGGGGGGGGAAATGTCTGCGGCTCAGGGGATCCACGGCGCACGGCGTGTTGTGCAATTGCGTTGGCCAACAACGCCGCCGGTTGTCGAGTGTGCCCGGAGTAATGAATTTGAAAATGCGCTTTGTTTGGAGCGCCTCCATCAAACACAACACAACGGAACCGGTTTCGGTCGTAAAAATGTGGCCAGATCGCGGGAGAGAGTAGTGCCGGAGCAGATCCATCTGGTGAAGGCTTTGGTACGCCAAAAAAAAAAGCGCACGTGCCAGCACGTGCGCCATTTACGCCAAGCCACCGTTAGCCACACGTCGAGTGTCGGGCACACGTCAAGCACGATCACCGCACTGACCACACTCTCACTCTTGGACTCTGTGGCGGCCTTTACCTTTGTACTGCCATTGTCTGGTTGGTGTTTTTTGTTTTTTGGGATGAATCTGAGCTCGCTTCGGATCTCCATTTGGAGGGCACGTGCGGAGCGGCTCGTGGATGTCATCATTTTGGGGACCCCCCCCCCCTCCCTTTAAATCGGCTGTGTGGGCGACTGTCACAATTGCGACTAGGATTCGACGAGGAGGAATTGTGTCAGGCTCACGTGATGCCAGCGTTTTATTGGAGGTCCAAAAGTGTGAACGTGGACTCCGACAGTAGCTTAGAGAGTGTTTTTTTTTTTTGGAGTAGTCCAAAAGATTGTGCCCTTGCAGGCTCTAAACAAGGCGCCTGGCGGTGGTCAACCCTTCCAAGAACTGCCTGATGGACGCATGGAACATGCTTTGTGTTGTTAGTCCACGGACCATGTTCGACTTGATCGCAACGGATGCTTTTGCTTCGCTGCTCTTTGCGTGTGCTTTGTGCTACCAGCTGATCACCAAGAACGCGCTTACTCTCACCAACAACTTAACAAACACCACTACTACTACTACTACTACTGCGCACAATAAACCCAGGAAAAAGCCAAACAATCGTCCATTTTGCTCGCGAAAGGTAAACAAAGCTCCCCTTTCTGCTACACCCACCACCCGCGAGATGCACGGCCAAGGGATGGCCAAGTAGGGAGACCAAGACGCACCCTTCCTGCCCACCATTTCAAGTTCCTATTGTCCACCCCGAGACGAGACAGTTCCTTTTGTTTTGGAGGGAATCCACGAGCCAGCTGGGAGGGTAGCGCAGGGTAGTGTTGGCTGGGGCCGCAGCATTACGCTCCTCTCAAGGACGAACTTTTTCCTCCCGGAAGCGTCTCGAGGTTCGTTGTCATCGTCAGCAGCAGCAGCAGCACCAGCTGATGCCAGCCATTGTTCGCTTTCCATATAAGACGACTGGCCTGGGCTGGGGTGGCCTAGTGGCCCGATTTTCTTCCCACCATACTGTGTCACTCACCAGCACCCCCTTACCAGGCGAGGGAAGCCGGACCTCCAGAACCCTTTCCAGACGTTCTCCTCCCGACGAGAGGAGAACAATTGATTATTGTATTAAAATTACCACGCCGTTTCGGCGTTCTACCAACAGAGAAGGGGGCCAACTGCCTTGTTGTCTGCGCTAGCTCCTTCTAGGCAGAAGAAGGAGAAGAAGCAGGGAAGATGTGGCGTTCTGTCTGAATTTACGAATTTCATCTCGATTTTTGTCTACCTCTCTAGCATTTTTGGGCGAAACTAGAGCCCATCCCATCGCAGTAGGCCTCCCACTCTTCGTTGTCGTTTGACAGAAGGTTTGTGAGGTTAGAATACACTTTCGGTTTTCCCTTTGAATTTTTTTTTCCCCAATGTGTGTGCAAAAAAAAAACAAATTAATGATGCTCCAGAGAGGTTCTCAAGAAAAGAAAAAATCCCACACTTTACTACCAGCTCTGGGCTTCTGCAAACGGCCCCCCTCATGCCTGGTGACCCACTTTGGAGTTGCCACGTGGCACCTGCCCGAATCCCATCACACGCCAAAACAATGACCGAGAACTGAACCGGGACCGAAGGGAGCGTTCTCGGCGTGCCTCGGCTTCCGGTGAGTGATGCAATGGCGAGCAAACAATCAGCTGATCCCCATTTTGGACCTGCCAGGGCTGGGGTGCGGTGGGGTTGAACTTGAAAATTCCTCGACGCCACGCCACGGGAATGCCGGGCCCCCCGGCCGGGCGGGAATGTGCAGCGGGCGAGCATTGTTTTGCCATTGTTCCGGCCGGTGCAGCGTGTCGCGGTTGTATTATTTGTTTGTGTCGCCATTTTTGTCACCAACCAGCTCGGAGAGCGTTCAGTCGGCGAGTGTCGCCAATTTCAATCGCAAATGTAAATTAACTCTGGAGTTGTCGCTAGACCGGGTAGAGGGGAGTACAATAACCTGTGGACATGCTAGAGCATTGTCGTTTGATGCAGTTTAGTTGCAGTTACTTCATGACAAGACATAAAATCCTTTGGATTTGGGAGGATTTTTGGGAGAATCTTCCTGATTTACTGGAACAATTTGGTTCTGCAACAATTTGTGGTGATAAGATCAACGAATCCGCTAAACACTGGCCTGCCAGACCGATCGTGAAGACACCCGTCGAGGTCGCACCGTGTCGTGATCGTGCGCAAATCTCGCGAACGAGATCTCGTCCACAGACCGAACGGCCACTTCGTGATCGAAATCCTTGGACAAATTAGAGGGAGGATCCCGATCCCGTGGTACTTGGTCGGGTCATGTCACGGCTCGTGGCACAGCTGGTGGTCCTGGTGGGAAGTCTTGTATAGTCTGGTTATCTTCCAGTGTCGCCTGGAGTCGAGTCTTACTCGAGATAACCTGCGACCCACCGCACCGAACTACGACGACACCGGTAGGTGGTAGCGTCACCTACCGTGTGACCCATTTGGTATATGGATCGTTACGCTTATCGCTTAAACCAACAACACCGAGACAGCACCATCATCATCATCGTCATGGCACAGGCTGAGGCTCCGGTTTTGGGAAGCGCCAGACCGCCACGCTGTGATGTCACTTCGATAAGTTTTATTTTCGTCGTTCAACAACGTCGCGACCACCGGCCAGTCGGATTATACGGCCGCTGCTATTTATAGGTCCAGCCGATGGATCCAGCGTGTGCGCTCCCGGGGAAATTCGCTCCACTGTTAAGCCGTTCAGGGGGATTACTAGCGGCCCGGGAGCGAGATTCCAGACGATAAAGGTGCCATTTTGTGCCACTATTTATCGCACACTTCGCTTATTTACAATGTTTCGGTTTCGGTTATGATTTATGGCGCGTCTGGGCCCCCGTTCGAAGATTGCTTCTAATGTTGATGTTTTTTACCCCTTTCTTTCCCCTTTCTGTGCAGCTCTCCTCAGCACCAACAGAGCTACCATCGCAATTATGAGGATTATGTGCATCCGATGCAGCAACAGCAGCAACAGCAGCACAATCCAGCGGCCAGTTCTCCACTTTCGACGTTGTCACAACATGGCGGCAGTGGCAGCGGTGGTGGAAGTATGTTGGCACCACAGAGCCCGGGTATGATGGCGGGAGGTGGTGGTAACGGAATGATGCCGTCGCCTCTCATGCAAGCCCACTCTCCGCTGCTCTCGTCCGGTACGGGTTTGATGCAGTCCCAGTCGCCACTGTTGTCTAGCTCCCCGTTGGCGATGGCTCAGTACAGTCCGTACCATCATCAGGATGTGCCGATGCCCACCATTCTGCCTCAGGATAATGAACCAGGAGGTGGTGGTGGTGGCGGAGGTGGTGGAGGTCCTGGTGGTGGTGGTGGATGGGGTGGATATACACTGGCCGCTGGACCGTACCAGAGCGAGTTCTGTGCCTCAAACTACGGGGTGCTACATCAGCGCCACCAGGCGTACGGTGGACCGCATGGACATGGCCCTGGCAAGCTTGGACCACACGGAACACTGAAGAGTGCCAAGGAGGCACGAATCCGGCGACCAATGAACGCGTTCATGGTGTGGGCGAAGGTCGAACGGAAGAAGCTGGCCGACGAAAACCCGGATCTGCACAATGCCGATCTCAGCAAGATGTTAGGTGAGTACCGAGGAAGGGAAAGGGGGAAGGGGGGGGGGGGGAAGGGAGTGGGTACGTTAACTTTGCGGAACGAATCCATCATTACCATTCGATTTCGTTGCGCCATCCGTGTTTTTTTTTTTTTGGGGGGGGGGGGAGTGGGCGATTGACACATCATCAACCCCTTCAGACGCGTCTCTCCCTCTTTCTCTGCGGCTACTGATGGCGCCAATACGACCTTAAAGCCGGACGGCGTCCCGAAATCAATAGGCCAATCAATCAGTTTAATCACCCGATCCCGTGGCCAGCCAGCCAGCCAGTGCCTACCAGGCCGTTTGGAAATCGTTGGCGCTGGTGCCACCAAAAAGACAGCAAAGATCGGGACAATTTGCCCCCCCCTTCCCCTCGATTCAGCGACAGTTGAGACAGTTGTCAACATGCTTGGGACTGGACCGACGGACCGCGAGATAAGATTACGCGCCGTACACCTTCGATGGCCATCGGTTACGGAATGCAGCAAGGGTGGTGGGTGCGAGTGTGTTTTGGGGGAAGGTGTCCAACAACTCGCCCGCTATCTTATCCCCGGGGAGGGGGGGGGGGGGTGATAAACGCATACACCGTCTACTACCAACAGCCATCCCGGAGTGTGTTTTTTGTCGTTTTTGTTTTCGAAGAGAATTACCTGGATTAATCTGGCGAACAGAGGGAATTGGATTGCATTTGGCCATTTGCTGCACTTTGGAATGAGTCAGTGAAGGTATCGCCGGGGGTTTTCCACGCGGTACGCCGCGAGATCTGATCTTATTTTCCCACCAACGCGATCACTTTTTGTAATTGAAGTACCAGGTCGATGTTGAAGTGTAATTGAAGTACCAGGTCGAGGGTGAGTCAGACTGAAGCGGTAGAGGGAATGGTCCAATAGTAATTTCCGGTAGGAAATCAATGTGTTTTTCCAGCCACATGCCTCCCTTCTGTCGGCCTCATTTTAAACTGGGAGTGCGTGTCGGGAGTGGATGAACTCAAATCTCGAGCTGGCTCGAGATGCGTCCAATCCATTTGTTCCCTCCCATGCCACCCAGGTCAATTGTTGCCAATTGAGGCCACAGGTTAGAACAGGAAATGAGCTTTCGAACGTTGGCGACGAGATCGAATTAGGTTTGTTCCCGTGTGTGCCCCGTTACCCCACCGCGCGTCACACTTCGGAGGGTTTTGTGGCAATCCCCCCCACTAAAAAGCGACCGCGTGGTGCGCACAACGGAATTGCGCAACGGATTTCGTGGTTTGACGCTAATCCAGGATAAACCACCCGGAGGGGGGGGTGCAACCGGCATGGTGGTGGTGAGCCAGCAAAACCATCGAAATGGTTGACATCGCACCGGATGTGGTTTTTTCTTCTATCTCGCAAAGACAGCTGAAAATTGATTAGATAAACAAAACCGTCCGAATTCGCGCACCACGCGAATGGTTGGCAGTAAAATGTCGTGCGATGACGCACCACAAAACCATGGCTACCATGATAAATTCATGGTTCGTGGTATATTACGAGGCAAAAAAATGTGTTATCATCCAAGCAACGCCCGGTATACGGTCCAACCGCATACCGTGACCGTTGCACAACAGCTCTCTGGAAAAACCATCGATTAATCAACTTAAAACGAAAATAGAATGAATCACTAAACGAACAGCTCCCTGAAACATCAGCGGATTCACTGTCAGACATACTTTTTCTTCCAAACGACGAATTTAAAAGACCATTCAGAGACTGAAAAATCACAAAATAGTTGGAAATTATTTTAAGAGAGATTCTTAGAGAAATGATATCGACATTAATTCCAATAAAAATGGACCAAGACGAAGGTACGCTAAGAGAAGAAATTTCAAGAGTTTTAAACCTCTCTAGGGTTGTAGCAACCGATAAAAAATATGCAAATATGTAAGTATGATGGCAATGTATTAAAGAAACATCTCGCGTCTTGCTAAAGCAGCGTCATTGGCCACCATCTCCCATCTTTTCGACGAGCGTGTGCCACCTTTTGCCAAAAAGGCCCGCTGTGCTATCGACGGCACCGACGGCGCACTCCGATGGTCCGACCCGTGCTCCATTTGCCGAATCCAATTAGGGCCAAAGTGTGCCGCATAAATTATCGTGGCAGCACGTTCGCCTCGGCAGCAAAGTGGCCAGGCCGTCCGGTCGTCTAACGATCAGGACACTGCGGCGACGACCGTGTTTGCAAATCGCGTACGCTGGCCAACAAGCGATCCGCAATGGCGAACATCACTTTGCGGGAGAAACCGTCAAGAGCGAGTTTTTGCTGCTCCCGGCGGCCACTTAACTCTCCTCCTTCTGCCGTGCTGGAGGCTGGTTGCCTCCTGTGATGAGATTTTTTAAGGGTGGTTCGAAAAGTTTTCGGTTAAAAGAAACAACTGACTCATACACCAATAACATGTTTTATGAGCCTCGAGATGATTAATTTTGTTCATTTTAATAGAACAGGAATCTCACGAGAGGAAAAATGCGGAAATTTTAATCATTAACTGTTGCAGAATTGTTAAATTAATTCTCATTCTTGTTCATTGCCCCATGCTGCCAACGCCATGTCCCCAGCGGCAAACTTTTCGAACAACCCTTTCATGTCGCGACGAGAAGTAAAAAAATAAATGAAAAAAAAAATCCGCGACTAGTCGCTTGTACTAGCGATGCTGGTGTGCGTGAGATCGCTCTCGTCGCGCGAGTCGCGAAACACCAATTACAGACGCCGCCCTCTTTTAATTCGATCCGATTGGTTGTTGATTTACCATAATCACGGCTTGCCCGTGTGTGTTTGTGTGTATGTGTGTTGGTGGCAGAAAGCTGTGTTCAAGAGCACACGCACACAACCGTGGCACACGGTAACCGGCCGAGATTATTGCACGAATCGTTTCACCAATCGAAGCAGCCGGTGATCTCGGTTTACCGCGGTTCGTCGCTTCTACTCTGCCTTCGTCGTTGAAGTCTTTCATCCCGCAAGAGATGCTAACCGTCGAGAGGGTTCGTCGCTTCTTTTTGACTTCGTCGTTGAAGTCTTTCATCCCGCAAGAGATGCTCGTCGTCCAGGGGGTTCGTGGCTGCCGTTGGCGTTGAAGTCTTTCATCTTGCTCGCGCTAACTCGCTGCTGTAAAGCAGATTTTCTTCTTTCTGTGTTTGTTGTGGCCGAGCCGAAGCGTATGTTTGGCTGCAAATCAGGCTTGGTTGGTTGGTTGGCTTGGGACAACATAAATCAAATCATGGCAAACAGCAGCTCGACAACTCGTTGCAGTGTTTGTTGTTTTGCTTCTTTAGTAGCAAACCGAGAGAGCTTTCTCTTCGGGAGCAGCACTTAATGGAGCCTCCAGATGCCTCGAAATGCGTCACTAATAAGCGGATTGCTCCCTGTTGGACTCCGTTTTTTTCCGTGACTGATCAAGGGCTGCGCTCGTAAGGGAGAAAGCGGTCACCATCGGTCGGTAGCAGTTCTCGGTGGCTGCACTCACTGATGGCTTACTTTCTGCATAAGACCGCGGGACACTTTGCGCCTCAAGAAGGTCGGAACCGCACTGTTCCCCCCCGGGGGGTCACAGCTCATCAAGACAATCGACATTTACGCCCTTGCGTATCGAGACGCATCGCTAAACCTCGCTAAAGCCGAAGTTGCAGCCAGCCCATTAAGCACCGCCATTGTCGAACTCAGAAGTGTAACAGAGGTTGCGAAGGGGGGACCTTGGATGGGGCATCCCGCAGCATCCCGCGCACTCCAAAATGGTTCATTTTACGACCGACAGTAATTATCGACATTCGCCAGCTGGCAACCGTTTGCCGATTGCCGAAAGCGAAAACCCATTTACCTCGAAACTTCCACCTCCCTCCCAGCATGGGCATTAGTGTAGTTGAGAAAACGGAGCGTGGCGTACTCCAGAGAGGTCGAACGCGTTAACTGTTGCAGCACCAATGCCGAGACACCATAACGAAACAGGGCAACCAATTTAAAGTCAATCCGAGCACCACAACGCCATTCGTTCGAGGAAACCAGGGTGACCGGTTCTGTTGGCATCTGTGCAGGTGGAGGGGAGGCGAGAGGAGGTTTTTTTTGACGGACCCCAAACGAGACCAACCGACCTCGACCGGCCATGCAAATGAGTTGCTGCGAGCAACGTCAACGACGACGACGAAATGCTGCTGATGGCGACCCCCAAAAAAAAAAAAAAAATCACCCAAAACGCCATCATCATCGTCTTCGTCGAAAAACATCGAGCGACCTCGAATGATGACGGTTTGGTGCTTTTGGTGATCACCGTTTGATCGTGGATGATTAAGAGAAGAAACCTCACCGAGGAGGGCGAGTAATGTGAGGAAATTAAACCGGAAATGACGATCCCCGCGTCAGTACGCGGGCACTGAAGCGGCACGCTCCGGCGAGGGTGCTGGGCAACCAACAAGTCGACAAAAGACTCAAACGGAGGGGCCAGCCCCCGTGACAGCGTCAACCGAATGTCGATGATCGAGAAAACAGAAAAAAAACATTGTAATCGAGCAACACATAAAACTCAATCCAATCGATCGTTGATCACATTTTGACGGAAATTTAAACTCCTCCTTTGACGATCACCTTCTTCGTGTATGCTTTAAGCGGAAAGTTCACTCGGAACACGGTTTTCGGTGGCCATTTTGTGAAAAATCACTTCACGAGACGATCATGAACGATCCGCTAGCCT
>NC_064878.1:2810000-2817500 GCF_943734665.1 Anopheles aquasalis | reverse complement strand
GGTTCTGCAAAGAGATTTGCGAGCGAAACGTTCCTGGACTGGATCGATCATCATCCGCGGATCGTCATGGAAGTAGAACGTTCGCGAACGAGGCTCACTCAACAGCGACAAACAAATACAGCGGAGCAGCGGACGTGCCATTCACATCGCCGATAGCCATCACAGTAGCCACGACGACGACGACGACGACGACGTTGACGGCACAAAACCATTAGCATGTTGTTAGACCGCGGGTGGCGAGCGTGAAATGCCTGCGAGAGATGCCTTATCGGCGAGCCCAAACACGCGCCCCTACAATGTATCGGAACCGAGAACAGGTGTTCGATTGGAGCAAACAACTCGAGCTCTAGTGAGCGCCGATAGTGAAATAAGGCAAATAAGAAAGCATACATCATATCAGGGGGGAACACCGTTAACGGTACTTTCGATCGATCGAGATCTACACTGGAGGCTGGATCACCGTTCGTGCGTCTCGGCGTCTGGAATGGAAGCGAGAAAAGAAGATTAATCCGATTATCTTGCATTGGCCTCGTGGTGGGAGCGAGTGGGAGGTCTAATAATAAGAAAAAAACAACAACTTTCCGCGTCCGCGATAACAATCCGGAATCCCGCGCCAAACGTATCTTCGCTTCGCTTCGCCTCCCGGCCACCATTGTTTGCGTTGGGTCTGGGGAGTGCACCCGGGGTACGATCCCAATAAATCCCTTCCGTGACACAAGGCACGCACCAGGCCACCGGGCGCCCTTCGTCCCAATCACCGAGTGTCATCACCACGTGTAACGCATCGAAATGGTTCCTCATTCCGTCGTGAGGGCAGCATCCAAATAGCATAAGCGGAGCCCCAGGGAGAGGAAGAGAAAGTACACAACATGAAAAATGTATGTTATGTTTGGGGTGATGTGACGGACGGACGGACGGATGGACGGGTTTGTGGGTGGTTTCGTTGCGTTGCGTTGCGTGGGAGCTACCTTATGCTAATGAAACGATGCTCACGCCCAACATGCGCCCATCGCACAGCAGCAGCAGCAACCGCGAAAGCAACGCTGCGTTAATCCACTTTCTTCGTTCTTCACACTTTGTTGCTGTCCGGGGGTCTGCATAACTGCTCGATCTGTGAGGTCGCTTGAGGAGCATCCCGATTCGCATTAATCCAAAACCGCACCGGGAGTTTCCGTTTAGGATTTGCTTAATTTTTGGTGTCTTTTTGGACACTCCTGGAGAGGGCATGCTGTTTGGAATGCGCAAACTCCAGCGATGACTGATGAAGTCCGGAATGAATTGAGAATGTAAAGAGGCCTACTAAGCAGCCCAACTGGTGGCTGGTCCGTCATTTACATTTTGGAAAACATTTTTCACACTTTCCCCGAGTGTCTTGTTGTCCGGAAAATGCTGCGCTTCGTGAGGGGAGGAGACCAGTTGACACAATTCCCAGGATATACTCGTATAGAAAGCTCATCTGCACCTCCTACTGGCGGTGATGGAGCTAGCGAGCTACCATCCATCACAGTATCACGATGATTTATGGAAGTCCACTCGCTTCCCTTCCCCCGGGGTCCTCAGGAAAGTGAAATGTGGAAAGTTTAATCAAGATCAACCCCCGGCAAGGTGGCTTCTGATGATATCGCTCGCCGTGTCTTGCGAGATGAAAGTAGAAGAAATTGCTTCATTTAAAGCTGGCACAGTATCCGCGGACAGTGCACTAACGGACTTCTAGTGTTTGGTCCGCAGCAAATGATAATTAAAAAATCCACGCGCACGTACGATCACTGTTCCGTCAGTCATCTCTCGGCGGTCGAGTGTTGCCGATAATGAAGTTAATGTCGGCATCGTGCGATGTGCAATCTCACAAAGTTACATCTCACACGCTCAACGCACTGCGATAAGGATCTACGGTTCGACGCTTTTGCCCTCAAATGATCCGATCAATCGATTGCTAGATCGTGTTCTGCTACGCAATGGCTAATTTTCCGCTCTCGACTTAAAACGACTTAATAACAGCCGTGGGGAGTTGCACAGGGGTCGAGCGAAGGGGATGGTGCATTTATCTGACATTTGTCGTCGTCGTCGACGTCGACGTGATCACTTCGATCGGTTTGAGTCGCGCGATACGCGATCACTTGTCGACAGGATCCGCGGCCGCAATGGCTGATGGCTGATGTCACGGCGAACGCTCTCGGGGATCGGTTCAAGGGAAGCAACTTGTCAAACTCGCTCTCGACGGTGCAGTAAAGCGTATCGCTAGATGCCCACGAGGGATTGGACGATACAACAACAAAAAAAAACGACGAAAAAGCTTAAAAAACAACGGAGAGGAAGTAACAAATCAAATCGGATTCCAGATTTGGGTTTTTGCCAATCCGCCGTGTCCGTGCCGATCGATCAATCACCTGGCCTGTGCCTACTACTACGCCGTGCACCATCCATTCCCGGTTTTTTTTTCAATTTTTTTCGGAGGAAAGAACGTGACGTGCGAGTCGCTATTTCTTGGAAATCACCAAAATTCGCGAATGTGCATTCCCTCTCTGTCTCTCTCTGTTTCTTCGTTTCATTTTCGAAGGGGGAGGGGACATTTCGTGGAATCGGTGATCGGCGATCGCGATGGAAGATAAATTAATCCTGTGCGCTGCAGCGCTGGCTGTCGCTTCAACTCTTCGATTCAGGCTCATCGTCAGCAGCAGCATTCCGTCCCGTCATCGGAATGCCGCTTACTACGATTACTACAACAAAAAAAAAGGAGAATCAGAATAAATCGCTTCTACGACAACGTGTTCGGTGCGTTCCCACAGCACGCAGCTATGCGTTGCGGACAAGCGGCTTAAGGTGCAATATTTAACACATCAATGATCTCTGCTGGTCCGTGCGGATGAGCTCTGCTACTTACGCCGTGACCTTGGTGGCTAGCGATGGTTTACAACTCATTCATGCTTGCTGTTCCATTCCACCGGAATGCCGGTTCGAACCTGCGTCAACAAGCGCCTGACTATCGTCGTCACTCCTGGTGAAGCAATTGTTCCCACACCCAGCGCAAACAAGGTGCACCACGCAATGTCCTGATTAACACGTGTGGGGCCGTGTCGGCGGTGTGTGCGCTCCAGTGGAGCGACAGTGGTGGTCAAGATTTACAGCAAACATACGAGCAATTAATCCTCCACAAACAACAAACCTGAGGGCGCCGCGAACACGCACACTTCTTCAGCAGCGTCTCAAGACGTCGAGCATTCCGAGCGACGGAGTCTTACGGCGCTAGAACGGAAGTAGTGCGGGCACCTGTGCTCACTGGACCGGAAATATCAGCTCACTTGAGCCCGTAGGGTAGTACGAGAGCTGCCTCGGTTCATTCACCCGTATAATGTCTGGAGCGGCGAACCTACTTTTGACCCCTTTGGCCCCGACCGTCTTGACTTCACTAGACCGTTCCGTTAACTCACGGGGCCTCACGAACACCCTTCTGTGTATATCGCGGCAGGATGCACGCATACCAACCCCTGTTGTTGCTGGTGGTGCTGCTGGTGACCCCAAAGGAGTGACGTGGGTGAAATGGACCTTCCAAAGGGGTTCCCTCATCGGTTGAATGGCTTTTTCCCAGAGAATGAAAATTCTCACCAACCGCGCAACGAACCGGAACCCTTGGGTTGGGGCTCTGAGAAGCAGAGAACCAGAACGGTCGACCCCTTGCGTTGAGTCAGTGAAGCAGTGTCTGTGCGGTCTGCTCTTTTTCCAATTTGTTGTTGATGAGCTCTGAGGTTTTTTTTTTTGGGTTTGGAGTTTACATAAATCAGCTGACTCCGTTCGAGAGGTTGATCCTTTGGTGCTTTCTTGATTTTACGAAATGAAGTTTATTGGTGAATGATTAGAGAACGTAGTGATACTTTCGTGGAGTGGTGCTCGGTGGAACGTACTGCTCTCGGTGCCACTTCCAAGGCATACAGACACCCATCGGTGGCCCTAGGCTGAAGGTTCTGTCGTGTCCAAAGTCACACCTCTCACACGATGGTCCCCTGAAACCGCCCGGACAGCGACACTCCTCGACGAGCGCTACCTTCCCGAGACCCCGGGAGTAGCTACTGGCCGAGTCCATCACCAGCATGCCACTGCTCGCCACATATCGTCCCCTTGTGGGCTGCATTCGGATCAGGAATCGATCAATGTACGCCAGAACCGTCATCAGCGTTGTGCGATCGATCGCGCTACCATTGAGGTGCCGGAAGTTGCTTTCAATCAGTTGTATTTTTACTGGACCTTCGCTAGTGTGATTGGAACCTCCTTTGTAAACCAGCGTTCGATTGTAGCCCTGTAAATGGTGATAAATCATTAGAAAGAGCTGCAAATTACCCCGGACGATGCTATTCCATCACCATTAGAACCAATTCCGGGACGATCTTCAGAGAATCTAAAGGATCCAACGCGTACTGAACGTAACCACCATAAGACTGAGCCTGATACTCGATGAACCGATGCGGAAGGTCATAGTACAGTGGTCTGCTGGTTGGAAACGAACTCAAATCCACCACCTTCTCCCCTTGACCACTGCCATTCCACGTTGCGAACCTCATTTTCCAATCGTCCAACGCCATCGTGTACTGCAAAGGGGAAGGCAGACTCAATGAAACGACACATCTCGACACGCGGTACGGACTCGTAATCCGATCTTACATTCCAACGGTAGAGGTCAGCCACCTGACACAGGTCGGACACACCGGAGCAGAAGCACCGCAAACACTGTGTACTGTCACGTGGTGCAAACTCACCGCTACGGGGGCACCGTCCCACTGGTACAACACTGGCCACCGTTACCGGTTGCACATCGAGCGTACCGAGTGGATTGCTCAGATGACACGAGTAGTTCCCGGCGTCGATTATCCTCATGCGACATGCCAGGTGGCCCGTTCCATCCAGCTCACTAATCCAATCGCACACCGGATCCAACAGTTCATTCCCATTCAGCTTCCAGATCACTCGGGGTGGTGGGATACCGGTGCCACGGCATGTAAGGTTCATCCACTGACCCTCGGTTACTGTGATCGCGGGTGGTGGTGGTGGCTGGACAAGCGACGGCCCTTGGCAACCCTCCTCATCTGACCGATCGCGACAGTGAGCGAAACCATCGCAGCGGAAGGTGATCGATAAGCTGATGCCATCACTACGGCAACGGAAATGCACGTAGAAGAGAGGTGTACGATCGACTATCGAAGGAATGAGAAAGAAATGTTAAATTTTGACACACGAATTGTATGGGAACTTACCGGCGTTTACGAAGATTGTGAACAGAGTGATGATCGTCACTAGAAGCTGAACCATTTCACCATGAAGCTGATTACAGACTAGCTCCAAACTGATAAGCAACACAGTCCTAATCAATTCGACTTCCTTGACCGACCGAATTGAATTTGTTTTTTCTTCATTTGTTTTCGATCGAACGATCACAGGTCACGATCGTTGCTGGGCGATTGTCTTGTGTTCAGTCCCATTACGCACCGGAAGACACGGTACACGGTGCGGTATCATGTCGGGAAGTGATCGCTGGTCCACCATTACCTTAGGCGTCGATTGGATTTATTAAAAATTCATCACCACTCACCCCCTCGGAGGGGCGGTGCGTATACGATCATTCAGTTGAACGGTTCATTGCTCTGATTGAACCGGGACACGCACTTTCTGCTGGACAACAGGAGGAGGAGGAGGAACAGAAGGTATTGTCGTGACTGTTCGACGAGGGGCGGGAGAAGCATTTTTGGTTTATTAGAATTTTATGAAAAGTAGCAACCGACCAGCGAGCGGTGGCGAACCATAAATCATTGCTCACCGCTCCTGTCCCAATCGTGAGGGATCCTCAAATGAAGCAACATAAATAATGTGTGGCGCCATGCATCACGCACGATTTTCGGGCCGAGTGGACTGGACAGACAGGGCTGGAAGGCAGCGGAAACGGGGCAAATGAAATTTATGTACGCGCACCATCACCAGGACGATCGGGCGGGCGCTTCGGACAGCATTCTCGGAAATTGCGCCAACACCAAATCCGGCCCCCGGTTGATTAGAATATTTAATCCATCAAAACCGCGATCCCCCCGCGGAGGGGCGGCCGTTTGCGGCGATTCGAAACATCCATCCTGGAGCCATTTTTATGCTTTTTCGCCCACAAAGCAACACGAACGAACGAACGAACGGCTGCACTTTGGATGAATAATTCAAACCCCATCCAGCAGCAGCAGCAGCAGCAGACGGCAGCCAGCATTGATTGTCGTACCGCAAACGCCCCAGCGCGTGTATTTGTGTGCGTTTTTGGCGAACCTGGAACGCACCCACCCGTCGGGAACTCCGGGATGTTAAGTAATAATTCTCGACTGGAATGACTCACTGCGTAAGGTGTTGAAGATGCCCCTTTCGCTCCGTTCTCGACTCACTCGTAACTGTTTTGCTTTTTGTTTTTTCGAGGATTTTTTTTTATTGGCAAACCACGCACAAATGATTATCATTTGCGGGCTAGCAGCATAGCATTTTTATGTTGCGTACATGCCTTTCGACGATCATCATCATCATCATTCGCGCTGGTGGCTGTAATCGGGCGGACATGGCGAAGGGCAGGGGAAGCACAAGAACGAAGACACTTTATGCCGCGGTGACGCGTGGCACGGCGTTGCTGATGGTGTCTTGATCGCGAGCACGCGATCGTGCAGAGAATCGTGGAAGGTGGAAAACGGGGCAACACAATACCGAGAGGTGCCGAAGAGGTGTGCCAATTGTGACAGTATTCCGGTTGATGGGCTCCCCTCCCCCTTGGTTTGCTTTCCTTCGAGCGAAGATGGGGAATTATTATTGGAATACCATCGATCGATTCGTCCATTTTTGATTGGTTTTCTTGGAAGTGGCACAGGATTCGCATTTTTTTTTGAGGATCCAACCGTACCTCAGGAGAATGTTGAACAGATGTGCGGTAGAAGAGATAACAGAGGCTACAAAATTTAAAGCTTAGAACCGAATCTCTTGTGAGAGATCCGTATGTTCCTTGATTGCTTATTAAGAACCAGTAACCAGATCGCACCGGAAAAAATAAATAAATCCAATCGCTCGGAGGCTGCTCTCCGATGATTTCGTTTCACCTTCGCGGATGGCGCTGTAACACGCGATCTCTTCCTGTTTCTGGGGAAGGTTCGCACGAAAAAAGAATGAAAAAAAAACAAAATTGCTCACCTTCACGCGCGGTGCTAATTGGTGCGACAAAGTGCATCGTGATTGTACCGTCGTCCTTCGACAGACATAAAGGAGAAGCAAATGAAAGCGACTCTCGATCGACAGAAGTCGATCGACTGCAGTCAGTGCCACTTGCCCTTGTAATCGCTCACCTAATGATCGCCTTGGGTACTGTTTCCGATGCGTAGGACGACTAAAAAAACGGCAACACATGAATGGACACTTTGCACTCCACAAATGTCAAAAAGAAATTAAAGAACTTCCACCCCATCCCCCCAAAAAACGTGTGTGCCCGTTACCGGCCAGACC
>NC_064878.1:2792500-2797500 GCF_943734665.1 Anopheles aquasalis | reverse complement strand
TTTGGTCGCTGTCGGTCAGGTCGTTGCCGGTGTGCTGCGCGGCTGACCAGCCTGTCCTGCCCTGCCGGGTTTAGCGGCATCTTCTCTTCTGTGCGTCCGCTGCACCATCACCCGGATCAACGGGTTTTTGCATTCGTTTGCAATCCGTTTGCTGCTCCGCCAGCACCGGCTTCCGAGCATGGACCACCCTTCGGCCGCGCACAGTGTTTGAAGTCGTTATGGTACGTCCAAAACCTCGCCCCTTCCTGTTGACTGGACCCCTGACCAACTGCCGAAGCAATTCAATTGGCTTGTCGTCGTCGTCGGAAGTCCGTTTTGGTCCGTGGCAAAAATTATGCGCTTCTTATGCGCTGCTATGCTGTCAAAGCTGTAGCCCTAGAGTTCGCTCGGTGCCGACGTTTTGCTGCTTATCGTGGAAGTGAGGAGGATCGGAAAGCAGCAAAAACCTCGGGCGCACACCACGCGTGACAATCCAGCACCACCATCGACCAGCTCACGGATCGAGCTTAACTCCCGATGCTCCTTCCCGGAGCATCCTCCAGCTTCCGGTGTTCCGGTGCATCGGTGGGACGAGGTGCACCCCGGTGTAGCTACTCCCCCCCCCCCCCCCACCCCCGGGGGCATGTTTTATGCATGAACCCGATATAAACATTAATAAGTGTCAAAGTTTTTATTTCTTTTATACCTTCAACCGCGCGCGCGAGCACACGTTCCGTTCCGCGTTGATTTCGCTCCGGTTTTTCCTCTTTTTTGTTCTTCGATTTCCAATTCTCCTCCAGTGCGTTGGTGCGGGCGGGTTTTTGTGCTGGTTGCATTCAGAAAAAAAACTCCCTTTTTTATTCCACTCGCTTCTTCCCATCTCGGTGTCTTGTCTTGCTGCCAATGCCAATGCGAATCAGTGTCGCATTCCCTTCGCTTTCCTCTGGCGACGCGATTCGGTGCGCATCATTTGCTAAAATGCTTAGAATATATTTTATGTCCTTTCCACTTTTTTTCGTGGAATCTGTGGTCGTTTGGTTTGGGTTTGGTTTCTTTATGCTCTACCATCAATGGGAGTTATGGGTCCCGGTCCTTTTTCATTCATGGACAGAGGCATACACGCATACATTGAGGTCCTTGTTTTTGTTCTTTCTCTTTTTTGTGCGATGCTCCTGGAGCAGTGGTCAGTGTACGGTTTGGGGCAAAGGAAATAAATTTACATTAGCTGCCAGTAGATGTTGGGAGGCATAAGAACGAAAAAAATGTCAACATCATGTGGGACTGTATAGAGCTTTAGCGATAGCAAGTCGCATGCTGGTACATTGTTGCACAAAATCGCATATGTACGATAGAAGAATTAAAATTTACTTGTCTTGTGTTTTCAGATATACAGAATTAACATATTAACATAAGCTGTGAAAGGATAAAAATGGTTCCAAGGGATAATTAATTGATTAAGGGGGCGCTAAGGTATTTAATTTTATTGTAACATTTTTTTAACATTTTTCCGTGAATGCTGATCTCTTCAAGAATATTGCGTAAAGTTTTTGGTTCAATCGAATAAAAACTGACAAAGATATTGATTTTTGAATTCCAGCGCTTCTCGCATGGCTCACATACAAAGTGTCTTTTTTAAATGAAGTTTTTAACAAATTTTCCCCAAAATACGACCAAATATATTTGAAGAGTTGCAGTTTATTATGGCATTAGCAAAAACATGTATAAGTAGATAGTTTTCTAAAAACAAATCGTCAAAAATGAGCCGTTTTTGGTCAGAATCAAAAGACTTGCCCGTTAAGCGACGAACCCGTCGCAGTAGTGTAATCAACTTTAAAAATCTGCCAAAAATCGAAAAATTGTATATCACACAAAAATTCCACGAGAATAGCTAGATAAACTTATAATCTATCAAATGAATATCGATTTGTATATTTCAGATTACCCATCACGCAGCTACGATGGGCACCGGGAAAAGCATCTTTTTCGAAAACACGGCTTCCTAAATTTAATGCCATGGATGCAGTTTTTAATAAATCTTCCCCAAAATAGAACCAAATATTCTTGAAACGTTTTAGTATAATAGGACATTCATTTGCCTCCAAGGGTCTTCAATTTACGTTCGGTTCTGAGTTCGCAATAAAAAAAAATCCTGAAAACTGTCATGTTGGTATGAACCGAAAAACCTTTTGCTTAACTAAACAGCACCCAAGAACATGCTGTTTAATGTTTCCCAAACAACACACAAAATATGCAATAAAGATGAGGAACGGCTGAAGATTTGTGATTAAAATAATACACCAAAGCCACGAATGCATTCATTGCATTCCTCGGAAGCGCAACTGCAGTCTTTCATTGTGCATCATTGTTGCTGCAGCTGGTTGTTGAGACACTTCGTGTTGATTGGTGCCAAAACCGCGGCCAGCGATCCCTTCAAGGAGAGATCCACCATCTCTGCATCTTCAAAACCACGTCAACATGGACGTGGACGGACGGTTATTAAATCAGCGAACAAATTATCGCGCTTAAAACGCCATTCACCTGATTCACCTGATGGGCCAGGGTGGTCCACTCCGGTTTCGCGCCCGATTTCTCCGCCGATTTTGTCATATTTTGCCCTGCCTTCAACCAGCCAACAAGCCTGCGAGATGGCCGCACGTTAGCGACTGGCCTTTTCGGTTCTGATGACCCCTAAAGAGCCAGGGACTGCTAATCTCGCTGGCCAGCGGAAAGTGCACGCAGCCGAAACCTTGCAAGGATTGACACCGTGGAGCGAACGGTGCTACCTCGCAGACAATGGATTGGATTTGAATTTTTCTCAAAATAAACTTTGCTTTTCAGAACCGCTCTTGCACCGCTCGGTTCGCTCCGTGATTTTACCGTTGGTAAACCGTTTGCTGTGGCCGTGACTGGCCGTGGCACTCTTCACTTAGACGCGACCTTTGACGACGCGTCATGGCGCACGGAGTGGCCACCACTTTCGCGCATAAGGTGCCACAGATCGCGAAATGAAACGAAAAGCTCGCTTTCCGTTTTGGAGGCTGTGGTCCACCACCACCAGGCCCTGGAATGCTTAAGCTGGCACCGCAGTTGCCTCTCCCCCGGGCACGGCAGCTCGCTAGACCGGTTGCTGGGGTCCCGAGAGTGGCCGAAGAGTGCTCGAGAGTGAAAAATTAAAATTCAAGAGCAAGCGCGCCCGATGTCTATCTTAATGAAGGAATTATAAATCCATTATTTATTTTTATTGCTCCACCACCAGCAGAACCGGGCGGACATCATCAGAATGGGGCGATGTGACGACGATGCTGCCACGAGTGACAACCCATAAAGCCATTTTTAGCGCCGTTTTTTTCTGTTGTTGTCTTTTTAGTGATGATCTCGATGTGCACTCGACGGTTCGTTCGATCTCGACCACGGTCTGCATTAGATTGCAAGTGGGGCGGCACATGATGATGATGATGCACGGCCGGAGGTCGGTGAAAGGTCGATCCGAGTGCAAGTTACCTCGCCTACCCGAGGTCAGCGAGGCCACATCCCTTTCCTCATTGCACATGTGCAGTTGATTAACACGTTTACGATGCGGCCCTTCCAAAAGAGGCGTTTTGCGCGAGGCAGCACGCGATGGCCATCGTTCGATCGCAGCCAGACGAACGGACGGAACCGGATTCGGCAAGAACAAATTCATTAACATGTGTCGGAACACCCTTTAATCGCTCGCTCTCTCTCTCTCTCTCTCTCTGGGTTCTCTAGAATCTTTGCTGCATCGTATTGCATCGAGGGCGGTATCGATCGGCACGCTTATCGGAGTGCGGCGATCGGTAAACATGAAAAATCGCGCATCGCTTAATGCTCGATCGTAGCATAAAGCACCGGAGGAGGGCGGCCAGGAGGATGACCATAAATTATGCCTGCCGTATGCAAAAGTGCGAAGCCTCCAACGGGGAGGGGCGTTGGCGTTTAGTGGCCGGGTCCTGGGAATCCCGGCGGTGGCCTGGCGTCGGTCGGTGTTTGCCTTCCTTTATCTCCCCTCTAAAAGCGTGGGGCGGACCGATAGTGACGGGTTGGTTTTGATAAATGTTTCCACCAGCGAGCCCGTGGGTTTGGTCGCACCGATCGCGCGATTCGTCGATCGTGGAGTGGATTGTTGGGACTACGGTGGTTCTGGGAGGATGTTCTCGGGAGGCCAAACCATCGAAAAGGATGCTGCTGGCTGCACTGGCTGGCCGCATCATTTGCACGGTACCGTTAGATGATCGTGTGAGAGATTATGCTACTTCGGTTGCTTCTGCTGTAGCATACGTTTTGATTAATTACTCCAACAGCCCCGGCCAGTATGCAAAACGCCATCTCCTTTTGTAATCCACCAGACACCAGGCCAGGGCAAATACCATCTGGTTCAGTCCAGTAGCGACGTCAAATGTTGTAAGAAACTCATCGTACCGTGAACTCTGTGGCTCTGTGCGCATCCCAGACCACACCACCACTAACACACGTGTCTTTGCAAAGGATGGCAAACGATTCATCATTTGATGTGTCAGCCGGAGAGGGGGGTTGGTTGGTTGCCGCCCTCGACAAGGGAAGAAACAGGTCATCGCGTAAGGTCGGTCCGTTGAGGTCTGTCCAGGGGCTCTAGGAGTGTTCACCTGCATCCATATCGTTAGCATACTTCCAGGGCGCTGGCAGTCATCATCATCGCCATCGCCATCATCATCATCGTCGTTGTCTTCGGTTGCTAATGTGGAGCGTGGCTCCGGCTTGAAGGTTTTGCCAAAGGGTTTCGCCAGCACCACCTACGCCTCTCTCTCTCTCTTTCTATCGCTCTGGGGATGTCGAAACTCCAACACTCAAATGGTGCGTGCGTGAGGTCGTTGCCAAGTTAAGCACTCCACCCGGGGGGAGCGCGCCTCCCCTCGAGAAGTGCTCCATATCTCATGGACTTCTTTCCGGTGCACGAAACGCAGCGCAGCGCACTAGCCACTAGACTCTAGCGCACGAGCCGAGCGTTGATTGTTGATCTCTCAGCC
>NC_064878.1:2772500-2780000 GCF_943734665.1 Anopheles aquasalis | reverse complement strand
ACAATACTTGAACTAAACACAACGTGTCCTCCGTATCGTATGTGCAATCCCATTGCCACGGAGGAGGAGGAAACGGTTTTATGGAGCAGCCGTTTATGAGGACTCTCCCACGGACCCCGGACTGAACAGGTACCACAGGCCACTGGTACACTGGCGACAACTAGACACGCACGCACGTCATCGAAAGGTGGGTGTCTTCTCATTCGTCTCCGAAAAATCAGGTCCCCTCCAAAAAAAAAAAAGGCGAAAGAAGCATCGTTTCTCTATTCTATAAATGTCACCCCATTGGCATGTAGCCTATTTTGGCCTCTGTGTGTCCCTGGCGCTGGGTCTCATTGATAGTCGATCGCCCCGTTGTCGCTCTACCCTCGCACGCACGCTAATGAGCACCAATCAATGTGTGTCCACCAACATATTAGCTCACTTTTGGAGAGAAGCGCACGGTATGGTGTCACCACGATCTGGATGTGGAGTTCACCGTGTTTCATCAATAAAACCACACCTTTCGGGATCGATGGATCGGTAGATAGATGGATGGATGGCCGAGAGAAAGAGAGAGAGTCATAGACACCTCCGCATTGCAGCGCACAATGCCTGCACCCTGCTCTCTGCTGTCCATTAGAAATCAAACAAACACTCCACTCCTTCCCCTCTCCTCCCTCGTGGCCACGCCGTGGTGTCAATACAATAGATAAGCTCATGGATCGCGAAGCCAAACCACCGTCCATCAATCCACCGTACGATCGTCTAAAGGTAAACTGTCGTTTGACGGGTTTGAAAGGTTTGAAAGTATCAGGGGACCGCGTAAGCCACTTTTGGGGGTGGGGGGGGACACCACATTCAACATACACCCACGCACACCAAACAACCCCACATTCCCATCACGCTCTAACAGCGTTGGCCCCCAAAAAGGCATTAAATGGTTTTCTGTTGGAGCTCTTTATGAATATTGAACGACACTTGGCAGACCGGGGAGAGCGAGCGAGGCTGGTGGACGGGTTGTAAAGTGACAAAAAATTAGACAACTCAACCCACCCTTCCCTCTCTCGGTGCACACAACTCCGTGAGTCGAATGGATTGGAACGGACACCTTCCAGACAGTGATACCGTTGGTGTCACTGTGCGGACGTGGCCACGGTGGTAGCAGCACTCTGGCGCTACTCACTATCTGGCCAGCGAGAAGTGTACTAAAAGGTAACTCGGGGCACACTTAAGTGCCGATGATCCGACGGCGATGAAGATACGCCAGCGCGCGCGCCTCGTCTTGTGCTGCGATGATAAACGGACGTGGACATGGACTCTAAGCCCCTAGAGTCGGGAACATATTGATTTTCCGGTGCTCGCGAACCGGCGGACAGGTTGACTGTCTGACCGTTAGCTTTCCTTGCTCATCGGGGGCCATTTCTCATCGGCTTACGTCGCGTTAGCGGCGCCATTACGCGGCGACCAGCAGCGTGTGCAGCGCGCGACGTAATCGGAACGGACAAAATCGATTCCACCCGTCCACTCGTCAAACCAACGTTCGATCGTCTGGTGGAGCGAGCATACTATTTAGGATCGGCACACATAAATACGGCTCTCGGGCCACTGATTTCCATACGGTTATGGGTTAACCTCGAATAAGATGTCGCTGGTGGTGGTGGAGCGCGTTCGCGTTCGGCAAAAAGATGTACCTCAACGTTTGAAGCTCTGAAGGTGCGGCTCCGTATGGACAGGTAACATCAGAATTAGCATGTTTTCATTTGAAATATTCATTAACAAAACCAAAAGCACGAAAAAGGCCGAGGGGGCCAACGCAGGAGCGGCGCAGTGATTCCACCCTCGTGCGCGCCTTCGCGCTCTCGCGAAACTGCAAAATGCCGAATTTGTAAACGATTTTACGGTTCGAGATTGCCAATCAAACGTAACGTATCGGTTTTTTTTTCTTTAGGAGGAGGTCGATCGATCGATGTCCCGCTCCTACACAGATTATATTGATCGGATGACGCATGGCGGGATGTGAAGGTGTTGTTTTCATAATTTTACGAATCATTTGGGGACGTATTGTGGTGTCCTCTAAACAAATGTGCGATTCCTGCTGACATGCCACTGACTTCTCATCCTTGAATGGGAAGGAGTCGAATGTGTAGACTGTTCAATTACAAGGATAAATCATACCTCCGAGAACCTAATTCATGGAATTTTGGGTATTTTTGCTTGAAAAAAACAATATTTGTAATTATTATAAAACTTTTATGAGCTAGATATTCTTTTTCTCAAAAAGTAGTAACCTCCACAAGAGCTTAACTCTTGTAAGAAAATAGTTTAATCCTTATTAGATTAGCTTTCGATAGCCAAGCATCTCTATAAAAAATAGTGTACCTTCTTTTACCCATAGTAAGCCTTGGAATCAAATTCAAAATTTCGAAAACATGTCTACATACCTTTATGCAATCCATTGCTGCTACCAGTGACCGATTGATAGGAAATACCAATGAAGTGATCAATCAGTAAACTGATCAATGAACTGTCACAACGTTGAATCGTAACGGAACACCACGTGCACGTTTCCACAATTCTCCCCAATCCAGCAAATTCCAGCAATGATTCATAGGTTAACCGCAATCGCGCATTCCTTACACTCCACTATTCAACAGCCACACGCAGCCCTTAACCAGCACCAGCTGACTCACTTCCGCATGTGGATAAAAGATTCATCTACCGAGCATACACCGCCTTGATCACTTATTATCACTTGTCACCGCGGTTCTGGCGGCTGGTTACGCTCCAGGTCGCGCGGATAGCAACAACGATCTGGCGATCAATTCATTCATCAAACCACACTTGAAGCACCCGTTCGTTGTCGTCACCGATTGGCGGCCAGACAGTTGCTCTCCCACACTTTATAACACTTTCATTCACTCTGCCTTATCGGGAGTTTGCTACATTCAAATTGGGGCACATGCGCGGGGGGGGGGGGGGGCCACAACACAATCAACCATTCACGATTCGTCCGCCAGCTCACAAATCCCTCTGCCACGGGGTGGATAGGTCAGTTCTGTTAAGATTACTCATCATCACACCGAGAACGTTACGCGAGTTTGATAAAAAAAAAAAACCGCCAAGACAGCACACGATCTCTACTCGCTCGAACCGTCCGCACGCGAGTAGCGCCTTCAAGCAAATGAAGATATTTTTTTACGCGGGCGATCGCGGGCGATCGAGGTTGTTCCGCTGGCTGGATCGAAGTTGGCTTAGCGTACTCATGTCACACTGCTCGCTCTCTCTCTCGCTCTCTAGCTCCAGCAGTAAACTCCACAGAAGTCGCTGCTGGACAGAAAAGCTGGGGCAGCGTGGTGGTTGAACTACTATCCTGCGACTCTCGCGATCGTCTGCTCCTGGTTGCGTGAGCACGAGACCGCACTGGTACCGTATCGTGAAGAGGCACGGAGGCTGCGTTGGTGGTGCCCAGAACTACCCATTCCGTACGCGAATCTCGCGAACGGCTCCTTCACTTGCCATACTATGACCATATTTCTATCTGGAAGTGCTTTGCTCTTCAGCTTCAGGGCGCCCTAGCATTGCTGCCGCTGAGGTTGCGAAAAGACTCTCCAAATCCGCCAGAAACAACACTTGAGGTGCGTTGTCGTCGTCATCCGTCGCAGAGGGCACTTTCGAAGTCGTGCTCACATCAAAACCGTTCCAAAACAAATCCTCCACAGCACCGGGCGCTGGATCAATATTGACGGTACGCGGTCTCTCATCCCATCGCGAAAGGAGTGTGTCCACGGTGTCACACGGTTTTTGTGGCTATTTAAGGCTGATCTATTGTTTGCCTGCCACGAGACCGAGTCATGGCTTATAATGAACCTCGTTACGTTGACGAGAATGTAGAGTAGCAAAAGGCGGGCACGCGAGAGCACACTGAAGGAGCACTTCAGGGACGACTCCACCAGGGTGGTGCCAGGGGGTCTGTACACTGGCCAACAGGCTCCGGAAAGCATCAACAAACGATGATCTTAACCCCGCACAGCACACAAAAGACACTCCTTAGCGCAGCATATGTTTGGAGTGCTTCCCCAAAAATTTGTTTGTGAATTTTAAACAAAATCCCAATCGTCCACACTCCAGCCTCCAGAGAAGGAACTGGAACCAAGGGGGGGGGGGGGAGCTGACTCACTAGCCGCGTGACCGCTACTCGCGATGACGAAGACGTATCGATCCACAAGACAGTGTCCACACCAAGAGCACGAGAGCACGCGCTCTCTATATAGGAGAAGAAGTATCGCAAAGCGTTATCTGATTAATATCTCGAATCGATCATTCAAGGGTTCAGTTTAGTCAAAATACGTCAAAACGCGACCAGAGCTTAGCCGCACTGCTCCGACTCGAAACGGGATGACGCGCACACCGAACTGGACGACACACTTTTGCTCTATCTTGGCAAACAGGTTGGCCACACCACCGCTGCCGCTGCTCCTGCTGTTGTCATCCCCTGGCTCGTGTGCACTTTGCGCCGTGCCAAGAGACGCAAGACCATTTGCAGACAGAAAAAGGCGTCCGCCTCCGCAGTGTCCGCGGGCGTCCGCACGGCGTCTTAGTGACGCCTCGGCTATCCGTTACGATTTAGTTTTACTAGATAATTAATTACACCATCGTGACGACGGTGACAATTGGTCCACAAATCCGACAGGTGAAACCAGCGCTCGCCTCTGGGTTTTCGTGGTCCATTCCGGTGAAGATCGGATGAGCCGACCCGAGCAGCCGAGAGCGTGCCGCATCGACACCCGCTGTGCGGAATGATCTGATTATGCGGAGTGAATAGGAGTTTAACGATCGATGGAGCGCGAAAGGGGGCATAAAACTCGCCCAAGAACGCGGTCCGGGAAGTCCGGGAAGTATAGCACCATAAATGGGCATCAGTAGAGGAGGACCTGGCAGTTCCGGAGGTGGAGGTCACAGCAGTGCAGTGCGTGAGGTCAACCGCACGCAGTGCGTACAAAAGTGCAACGCTTTACCGATCGACCGGGGAGGTCGCGTCGCGTCTGAGGTGATAATGACCGCTGGCACAGCAGCAGCAGCAGCAGCGGTCGTACGCGCTTTCTTGACACTCTTTTGTCTCTCGCTGTCGTATGCGTGGCGAGAGCGCAGTGGGATGCAGTGGAGATGGAGCGCGTTTATTTGTTTGCTTTTTGCGATGCCGATCGGTACGATCCTTACGAGCGGAGGATCGCAGAGTGCACTGCGTTGTGCACTTTCGTTCACTTTATGACTCAATCAACTCGAGGGGCGCTCGTACCTGAACCATTTTGGAAGTGAGTGACCATCTTTCTCGGAGCGGGGATTATCAGGATTATAGTGTCCGATGCCCTCCGATGGAACGGTTTTGCGTGGAATCAGGTCGCGTTGCGGTGCGTTTTGCGAGTGTTCCGATCACCGGCAAGCGTGTAGGTAGTGCCTGCCGTGTAGAAATCGACGTCACCGTGCTCAACTTCATCGTTTACAAGATGCTGCCACATTAAAACTCGGTAACACTATTGAATATCGAGTTATTGTCATGACAAGTTGATTATAGTTCGAATCGCTCGAAAGAGATGCGTCGTGATTCCGATCAATGTGTTGCTTTTAAAAATTAATAAATATCAATCCATTTGCTCACTCGCCGCGCTCGATCACGGGTTCAGGGGGGATTAGGCATCCGGGCACCAGTCGCTGCTGTTGCTGCTGCATCGAATCGGCAGCCACAGCCTCCAAAGACCGCTCGCGATCGCTCGCCTCTGCGGTCGATATCTTAGCGCCCACTCGTAGACAGACTGGCTGCTTCGGTGATTCCGTCCGTCCGTCCATCCGTCCGTCCGCACTCCACACACGACCACACGATATTGAGCCCACCTCTTCACGACGTTCGATGATTGGAATGAATGAGTTGTATCACGGACCGAACCGGACCGGCGGCAAGGTGGGCAAGATGGTGGGCTCCTTCCTCTCCCTCCCCTCGAGGGGGTTACATGGACTTATATGGCAATAACGAGTCTATACAAACAGATAGGTAGCCTCCTCCTTCCTCCACGGACATTCCACTTTCCCGTGCGCATACCAACCGCAGACCCCACAGCCAGGACAGCCAACAACTCGAAAACCAGCCAGACACCCACGTGTATTTATTATTGTTGCCATTTCGTTCACGCTACCGCTGCGAGGCTCCACCATTCACACTCGACGCGATCCTGTTCTCGGGCCAGTATCACCCCTGGAGGCTTGGAGCTGCATCTCCCGGTGGTAACGTCCCGGACGTTGCGCCGCTGCCTTTACCCGCTTTGCATTGCATGAATCTGCTGATTTGCTAAGCTTGCGGAATGCCCTCTGTAGCATCTATCTAATAAATTTGGAACATGCTTCAGGTTCCGTTCCGCAAGGCCTCATAAACGGTCTTATCGCTAAATGGTCGCGATCGCTTAAGTGCAGTATCCTGTTCGCGGTTAACGACCGGGCTAAACCCGCTATAAAACGTTTTCGATGCCGATTCGAAGCGGACTTTGAAATGATTCATCGAAACAGCACCGAACATGACATTTGTCACGGTGTCGTGGTAGTGCGTTGGCCCCATTTTCGATCGCACGAATGTCCAAACTTGCAGCCCAGAATAGATCCTTCATATTTGATTTGGATGTCGCTTGTTTTTTCCCCCTTCAGTGCCCTGTGTGGTACAAGAACACTGGACGGGCGAACGTCCAGAAACGTGTGCCCATAGTGGGCACCGTTGGGCGTCCAACTAGGGAGTTCTTTTGTCCCGCGCCCGCTCGCCAGATAGCCGCAGCCATCGCGACTTGTCAACCAAAGACCAAACCGGCGGGTAAGATTCGTGCCTATTTTGGGGAATCTATAATTAATCAGACAATGGCTGAGCCACGGCTTCTGCTCCTAATTGTAGAAGATCCCAGATCGTCGGGCAGAACTCCGAATTTGGACATTCCGTGGCGGCGGATGTCCAAAGTTGAACTTGGACTTCCTTCAGCTCTTCGTTCTCTGTCCTCAGCTCGGCCCTACAGCACCCCCACCGTGGGGTTGTATGAGCATAAATTATTAATTCTTGAATGGCAAAATTCCAACCAAATATGGCCGTATCATGCGTAGGTGAGAGGGTTGTACTGCTGTTGCTTGTTGCTGCTCCGTTTTTTTCTTCAGGTGACCCGAGAACACGTTTGTAAATCGGCTAGGGACTGCACGCACGCAATGCACGCAACATTCAGACCACCGAGAGGGACTGTTCGATACAAGCGTGCGTCTCCGAAGGGGCCATTTGTTGTCCAATTGCCTCAGCGCAGAGCATAGAGGCACATTCCTGGCTAGACATTCCTGCCTATTTGACTAACCGCTGGCCGCTGGGCAGCGTGTCCGTGTCCCTTCTCTTTTTCTTAAATGTTAATATTTTCTTGTAAAACTCTTGTCTTGTCTCGAGATCCAGGAGGAGAGGCAGGAGAAGGAGGATCGAGCCCGATCGAGTGCGATTCACGCGTCACC
>NC_064878.1:2747500-2770000 GCF_943734665.1 Anopheles aquasalis | reverse complement strand
TAGAGTGGCGCTGTCACCATCACGAGACGGAAGCGAACGATGTCACCCCTCTCGGAGCTGCCTGCTGCCGGTTCTGGTGCCATTCATGGTACCGGTTTATGGTTAGGTCACAGCGAGGATCGCCCAGAGTAATTAGTACAAGCCCACCAGCACCGCCATCATCGGTAGCCCGCAGTGTATTGCGTTGTGGTTGATAGATTTCCACCTCCAGCTCACTATCGAGAACCGCGTACACCGCGTAGTACCGCGAGCATTCTAATCGCGATGGGCGACATGTTCGATGACACGCTCGTCGCATGATCGCGTGGCCGCGGTGAAGACGCTATGGAGAAGATGGAAGAAGATTTATGATGGAGGCGCCCACGCAGCGACCGGCAGCATGAGGAGGCGTCTTTATGCTAAACGGTGGTGCAAGATTGTCGTGTAGAAAATTAGCGGAACGTGACCACCACGTGTAGTTCCGTGCAGCGCCTCTTCCGCGGCCGCAGCGGGTGCGTGCATTGTAAATAAATCTTCATTAGCGATCGCAAGGCTGATGCTCGGTGCCCGTTTGTCAAATTAAAGCCGCTGAAGTGAGCAAATCATAATCCATCTCCCGCGATTCCGCCGAAGCCGTAAAAGGGCACCTGACAAACGGAGAATGTACCGGCCGTGTGTTCGGCCACCTGCCATAAATCACCCTCCCCCCCATCCGGTGGTTGTTTGACGCGCGCCCCATTTTTTGCCAATTTTACTGCCCCCACCTACCTAGCTGGTCGCGCCGGTGATGGTGCGAAACATAAACTCATCATCGCATCAATTTCAAGTTCTAATCTGTGCTGTGACAGCTGTGTTACGCCACCGCGGGAACAGCGGATTTTTTTATTGTGATAATAAAGTGTGATAATAAAGTGATGCAGAAAAGACAATAAAAATGTTAGCAACAATGCAGGACCGACATGGGTGCAGCAGTGGGGGAGATGGAGGATTCTACATTCCTTCTCTTCCAACCAGAATGGTCTTGGGGATATCGAGAAGGTTGATACAAAGTATAAACCATCCCCGTTTCTAGTCCTGCTTGCCATCGATGAGTTATTTACGCTGACAACTCTAGAGCAATGCAAATAAAGACCGTAAAAGACGCGGGTTAGCGGGATGGGGGCGAGGGTGATCGCGATCGTTTCGCGCCCCCACAACTGACCATTGAACTTGCGAGCGCTCGTGGCCGCTCTCTTGAGCTTAAGCTTTGTATATCGGTACGGAAGCAAGCCAATCCGCGTTCGGCCGCGTCCCGTTTTGTCCAACACCGTGCACACCTTTGTCAAATCCGTTTTGGAGTTAACAGTATGGAGCGCGTCCACGTTCCATGGTTCTGCAAAGATCGCGCGGACTACCGCGGACAACGCACATGCCTTTGGTCGTGCTCGTTGGAGGTTGTTGTTACACAAATAGGTTCGAAGCGCAAACAGTCGCGAGCGAGCGAACGAGCGAGCGATTTGAATGGCGCGTGGGCAACGGGCGCGATGCTTTTCTTCCGTTTTACAAAAGAGTGTGACCGCGGGACACCTTAAACAGCGCATTCCTTGTGACCATTCGGCAGCTTGTCAGAACCACCATCACCATCGTCACCGCTGCCACAACGTTCTAACGTGTCTTTTTGTGTAAAATATCCATTTAGGGAGGGGGCACGGGACAAGCAAACATGCAGCTTCATCATCGAGCCCGTTCTTAATTATTGGCTGCTCGGTGGCAGTTTCTGTTGGTGAAACCGTGGGCCGTAGGTGGTTCTTTATCCGATTCTATATCGCGTTGCATGCGTTTCTGGGCCGATTTACGTTGCTCACAGAATCGACCATGTGGTTCGGATTATTTTATTGAAAGCAGGACACCTTTTCCAAGTCGAAAGATGTTTTTTATTTTATTCCATGCTCAGAAATTGCGGCTTTAAGCAATCAAGCGTTTTAGTTTCAATCATTTTTTTGGTTTTTTTGCAGATAACTTTACGGTAAGAACATTTAAAATTAGGTTTAAATAAAGTAAAGGAATGGAAGGAGCTGTAGTCCTGAGTTGGCTGCCTTTGCTTGACCAAACTTCGCTCGAAGGCTCCGGAAGTCACGTGGTGGGTGTTCTGCGAACGAGTTCCAACGGGTTTTTCGAAAAATTCGAGCGAAGCCCTCTTTGCGTGAATAACTTTTTCACCGCAATCATGACGACGCGTAGCTTCTTTTCCCACCGCGCGGTTCAAAATAACGTCAAATCGAAGGAGGCGTCCAAGTGAAGAACGGCTTGTGCCTCGAAAAACTGAGAAAACTGTGTATTTTTTTTCGTAAATACGTGTTGGAATCGCTTTACAGTTCCACAGCCGTTCGCAAAGATGTCGAATCCTGTGCTGTTGCGCCACCTGAAAGGCCACCGGGGCAAACTGACGGCCGTTTCGTTCAACCCGGAAGGTTCCCGGTTTGTAACGAGTTCCGCGGACAATTCGGCGATCGTTTGGTCCATCCACGAGCAGGTCCGGTGCATGCGGTTCGAGGCCCACACGGATGTCGTGAACGATATCTGCTGGTCTCCGGATGGGCGCATCATCGCATCAGCTTCGAAGGACCGCTCGGTAAAGATATGGATTCCTTCGATGCTGGGCAACTGCGATGAGTTTCGGGGCCACACGTCGAACATCCGTTCGGTGGAGTTTGATGCATCCGGCAAGAAGCTACTGACCGCCTCCGATGACAAAACTGTGAAACTGTGGCGTGTTTCACGGAAACACTTTCTCTCGTCGTTCGTGGGCCACACCAACTGGGTCCGGTGTGCCCGGTTCTCGCCAAACGGGAAGATGATCGCCTCCTGCGGGGACGATCGTACGCTAAAGTTGTTCGATCCTGCCACCGGCCAATGCATTCACACGTTCGTCGACCAGAAGGGGGCCGGCTGCAAGGTAGCGTGGCACCCGGACAGTTCGCTTGTGGCCATCGCGCTCGACAACTGCCGGGTGAAGATCTACGACGTGAACATCCGCAAACTGATCCAGTACTATCGGATCTTTGATGGACCAGTGAACTCGCTCGATTTCCACCCATCGGGCAACTATCTGATCACGGGCAGTGGCGATGGAGTGACAAAGATTATCGATCTGCTGGAAGGACGACAAATATTCACCCTCACCGGTCATCAGGGTCCAGTGACGGCGGTCAAGTTCACGAAAGATGGTCAACTGTTCGTCACTGGCAGTGAAGATCGTCATGTAAGTCCGTCGGTGCAACACATATTGACCTACTTTGACCGTTGTTTGCTTCCTTCACGCTGTAGGTTATGCTATGGCAGGCCAACTTGGATCAGGAATCGGCTCAAAATTCCCTTTACTCCAGCGATACGAGCAACACCAGCGAAACGATGCCACGGCCCGCAGAGGCAGGGCAACGGAAGCTCAGCTTCAACCACGAGCTCACCGAAACGCAGGCCGATGACGATGAATCGATTTTCAACAAGGAGAACCGGCCGGACACCAGCGTGCTAGTGGATGCGACTAAAACGGAAAATTTCAAAATCTCAGATGCCGTCGAGGTTAGCGATTAGCGATTGTTTCACCTGTCCACCTTTTTCACACTAACCCGCTCAGTGCATCTCTCATTTTGATATAAGCTTATTCCGTTGCCTTTTATACAATTTAACTATTTCTCATATTAACCCTATCCTGCCGTGGTGAAGGACATTGTCATCAGATTGAATAAATCCTCACCCAGTCGAACTCAAAACGAAGCCAACGGTCTACTTAGCCTTACCTTTACGAGCAAACCCACTCCAGCCTCTCTGGATGCGAAGCACGGCCGATCGGACTTTGAGAAACTAACTCTGCAACAGTTAACATCGATTAGCAGACGGTTGGATAGTTTTGAGAGAAGAATTACGCTGCTGGAGGATATAATTCTTCATCGAAAATTACGCTAGGAGCTAAATCAACGGTGCAGATGTATTTTGTTAAACTGTATTTAAAATATATATTACTTTATATTCTCTATCTCCTCCATCCAGTCTGCTCGATGATCAGCTTCGACGGAAGGGAAATATTGTGGAAAACATACAAGCACAAAGTTTACACGTAATTAAACACAGAAATAATGGTTCTCTTGCATCGTCCTTCTGGATTCCAGTGGTCTCCTCTGCTTTGCCCCTTCATTGCTTTAGTCCAATGTAGCTCGTTTCCTTGCCAGTCTTTTTGATCGTCTCCAACAGATCATCCGCCGACAGGGTGGACGTAACGAACACCTTCTTGTTGTCCAGGTCAATCTCCACTTTTTCCACTTTTTCTGCAAACAAAACCGGGGAACCGGGGTGAGATTACAAAACCACGAGGGCGTTTCCCTTGGCAACCAGGACCAACTGTTGGATATTTGCTTACCTTTCAGCTTACCGAGTACACGTTCTACCGCTCCGGAGCAGCCGGTGCAGGTCATTTCAACTTTAAATTCATGAACAGCCTGAAAACAGGGATAAAATAAGAGATTAATTAGAAAATCACCAACAGGAGCACCGCTAGCGCTACAAGCATAGTTCAATCGGTCCTGGGAGGGGGGGGGGCGGACGCTAGGCGCTCTTGTTATCGCACAATCACCGCGACGCAGAGGCCTCTAAGTGGTTGTTGCGAAGGAAGAATAGAGCTCTATTTACAGGCAATCTTTAATCTAATCTCGCGTCTCCGCCGATTAGATCCGCCCAATGGATCACTTACCGCCATCGTGTCCTCTCGTTTTGTCGGGCCTTTGGTTCCTTTTGCTACAAATTATACAGAATGTAGTACAGCTGCCTAGCAGACACGCTTTTAGCTTTTTTGTTGCTGTTCGCTTTGTTGAGGGCGTCCTCCGGAATGAAGATGGGGTAGAAAGTCCACCCGCGAAGTCCCCAAATTAGCTTCTTGCCTCCTTCCTCCTCCTTTCTTCCACTTCTTCGCCACCGTGTCAACATTTGTTTGCCATCTACCTTGGTCGGTCGGTGACCTTCTTCAAGCCGGATTTCAGACGGATAACAAATTGTTAAGCCACTTTCTGATTTCAAGGACACATTTTAACTTAAAAAATCACAGATTTACGTAAAAGTTTGAATAACTGAAGAGAAAAACGTTGAAATGAGCGGCATCCACGCGATGGAATCCTGCTACATGTAACAACCTTGTGTAAAATGGCCCTTGAAAAATAACTTGAAAAAAAATGCAAGTCTGGTCTGGTTTCCGAAATCGCTGATAAATTGCTTCTTTAAATCGTAGAAACAAACCGAACACGACACAGCACCGACCGCACAGAGTCGTCCTGTTTATCCTTTGCATTATTTGCGTTGCCCTCAGTTTCTGTTTCGAGTGATATCTCTTCAGTGCCGCGGAAGGGAAGCAACACAAACACCCGAACAAAGCGTGCTACGACGCCAGCCACTTTCTCTGGTGCTGCTGTTTTCTCCACGATCACGGATTCAAGATGCAAATCACGGTGCTGGACCCGAACATGACGGAGGGCACGACCTTCGAGGTGGCCGACGATATGGAGGTCGAGAATCTGATTGCCCTGTGCCGGATGGAGTTCAACATACAGGCCAACACGGAGCTGAAGCTGGCGACGAAGCAGGGCGTCATGACGGATCACAAGGAAACGCTGACGCATTACGGCGTCAAGGATGGCGATCTGGTGTGGCTACACAAGACGAACCCACGGCCAGCGCGTCCACCAGCTCCGACTGGTGCCGGTAAGCGATGCTTCTTTCAGGGCCTTCAGGATGTCCGTCCCGTCCATTCGGCGTTATTTATAGTTACACGGTCGCTATGGGAACCGTATCGCACACGATCACGATACGCATTTCCAATCCGGCGATCGATTACGTGATGGATCAGCGAAAGATCTGCGGAAAAAGAGCGCATAAAAGGAAACATGTTCGCCTCCTCTTTGTCTGGAGCGCGAAACAGGGGAAGGCCATTACACCCACCGCGGTCGTCGGTAGAGTCGTAAACAGAAATCCAAATTTAAAACCGGCTCGGTGCACCATCACCCGCGAGGTGGTCTCATACAAAAGTCGCACCAAACGCAGGTGCAATGAACTGCACGTCGTTCTCCCACGGCGCACACGGTGCACGGCACCGATACAGAAAAGATGACCTCAGAGGGCGGCTGGTTAGGGGTTGTTTTGTTCCTTTCTTGCTATTCGGTGTCTCGGTGCCTGTGTCCTCTCATTGTTCGTTCAGCCACCCAGATGGCAAGAATGTGTTGCCAATGAAAATGGGAAAACTTTCCCATTTCTCACAGCAGGCAATGATCGTCTACTGAATCGTTGAATTTTCCTTGGTTTGGACCATTCTTGGCCTACTAGATGGCGTCATGGCAGTTGCGCCGAAATGCATAGATACTGATTGCAAATGCATTATCTTATCTCCTTGTAGACCATCCGCGACTTGCGAACCTCGATTTCAGCTCCATCCAAGTGCCGACCAGTCGCGGGGCTGGCGCTAGTAGCGGCGGCGGTGGTGGTAGTGGTGGTGGTGCCTCGGACAACAGCAGCAGCAGCAGCAGCCTGCTGAACCCACGACCCTCACCATCGGTCGGCATGGAGGATGATCCGGCTGTTGTGCGCGAAATGTTTCTCTCCAATCCGGACCAGCTGGCCCTGTTGAAGCAGAACAACCCACGGCTAGCGGAAGCGCTGCTGTCCGGCAATCTCGATACGTTTGCAACCGAGCTGCGCAAGCAGATTGCCGATCGGATGGAGAAGCAGCAGAAGCGGCTGCGGATACTGCAGGCCAATCCGTTCGACGCCGAAGCCCAACGGCTGATTGCGGAGGAAATCAAGCAGAAGAACATTGAAGCAAACATGGAGGCGGCGATGGAGTACAACCCGGAAACGTTCGGTACCGTAGTTATGCTCTACATCAACTGCAAGGTGAACGGACACCCGGTGAAAGCGTTCATCGATTCGGGCGCACAGGCCACGATCATGAGTGCGGCGGCCGCTGAACGATGCAACATCATGCGGCTGGTCGATACGCGTTGGGCGGGCATTGCGAAGGGCATCGGCGTACAGCGGATCATCGGTCGCATCCACATGGTGCAGATACAGATCGAGAACGATTTCCTCACGTCCAGCTTTTCGGTGCTGGAAGAACAACCGATGGATATGTTGCTCGGGCTGGACATGCTGAAGCGTCACCAGTGCAACATCGATCTCAAGACGAACGTGCTGCACATCGGAACGACAGGCACCAAGACGCCCTTCTTAACCGAGGGCGAACTGCCCGAGTGTGCCCGCTTGACGGGCAGCCCCGAAGAGGAGAAGCGTGCCCTAGACGAATCAGCACGATTGGCCGAGGAACTGGCCCTTAAGGAGGCGCTTAGTCGTAGTACCCAGGGAGAAGGTGAGTTCCGACGACATCTCCTATCTCTGCTATCGATCCTATGAGATCCTGACTCTTTCCTTCCATTTCATGATACAGCATCTACGAGCGGTAACAGTAGCAAGCAAGGAAATAACCAGCAAACCTCAACCAGCACGGTCACTCCTGCCACCAACACCTCATCAGCGCCATCATCATCATCATCATCCACGACTGCCGCACCCGTACCGATGGAGCAGGACACGCCGCCGGCGTCGGCCTCACTGCCATCGTCAGACGATGTTCCGCTGACGCTACTGCCAACCGATCGCTTCACTGCGATGGATGTGGTCGAGCTGGAATCGATGGGATTCAAACGACAGTTAGTGATCGACGAACTCAGGGCCGCCAACGGCGATAAAACGAAGGCAACCTCGGGGTTGTTTTTGAAGTTAGGATAAAGCTTTGGGAGATGGGGCCGATCAACACTCTCCAACTGCATCTCTTTCTTAAGACACCTCTCACGGGCACACCCCAGACTAGCATTTTTGTTTTAATCTTTTTCGGCTCTTTTTTTTACGACCGCTGTTTTGATTTTGACTCTTTGACCGTCTACTGTTGGCCGCCAGCGAGCCCAAACCTCACGAGACGACGCCCGACGCCGGTGTTGCCTATAAACGACTGATCCTGATTGCGGCGACATTCTTCGTTATTCTTCGATCGCGATCCCGCGCTGTGTGCACGTGTGTTCTTTCTGCGCTTTAGTGCTCCAATCTTTGGCTACATTCTCCATCGGGTTGTGGGTTAAAAATAGGACTAAATAGGGTAACGATTTTTGTCGGCTGCAGTAGCAGCGAAAGGGGGAGGGGATGAGTGAGTAAAGTTGAAATTATAGATTATTATTTACTAAATAAATAGTGCACACTCGTGTAACAAAATCGCATTCAGTGCAGTTTTGTAGGTAGAAGATGAAAAAAGAGAGAAGAGTGGAATCACTGATAGTGGGTAACGATGGTTGGCTCTAGATTTTAGGATTCTAGGACCAACTTGCATAACTTGAGAATGACGAAACGTTTGCCAGCTATTGCAAGACCTTTTTGTTTTGCAGATACATTTGCAGCTCTTTCAAGCGCGATGGTGGACCACGTAGCTGGCGTAGTGTCAATTCCAGGACACTGTTTCCGAGGGGAATGTTACCGGCTTTGTTGCATATGTCCTGCAGATGCTGTCCAGTCTGCACTACCTGTCTGTCAATAAGCGCTTCGTCGACGTTAAACCCGAATCGCTTAATCGTGCGCATGAGCAGGGCAATCGAACTGTTCATGTTCTGGAGATTGTCAAGGTAAAGCTGGTAGCGTTGCTGATGCACCAGCATCAAGGCCTGCACCTGATGTGACCCGGAAGGTCCTGGAATGCTTCTATACCTAAGGCGTAAGCACTCCATTGCATTCAGTAGTTTTTCCTTTTCATCCAGTTGTTGATTCAACAACTCTAGCTGTTTTGAGAAATTCTTAGGAACCATCACTATCTCCTCTTCAGCTTCAGCTTCCTGTTTCGGATCACTAGCAGGCTAAAGGAATGCATAGACAAAGGCAGGTACCGTTAGTTTGGTAAAGAAACGTGCACGCCATTTTAAATTATTCTAAACTTACCGTGGCCGATGCAATGTTAATGTCTGGTACAATCTGACCGTTGATTGCTGGATCCTCGAAGCGTACGGTGTAGGAGCGAGCGATCGGCCGATCAAAGTTCTCGACGACACCACGGAACACACCGTAGGGTTCGTTGAGCACGGCCACGACGGGGTCACCCGACTCGATGCTTACCGGAATATCCGCTGGGAGATCGTCGTCTAGGTATTCAAACATTGGATTGGCCTGCAGAAACCGCACCTTCTCTCGCCGTTGCTCTAGCAGCGTACGTTCGTCGAGGAAAAACTTCTCCGAGCAGCGACGCTGAGGTTGTACTAGGGATAGCCGGCGCAGAATGCCCCGAATGTGATTCCAAGCTGCTCGATTCAGCCGACGTGTTGTCAGGGCCGGCAGCTGGCTGCTTAGCAACGTTTCCATATCCTGTACGCCACTGCCTCTGCCGAGTAGGCATTGATCGACGTTGCTATAGAACCATTCGCGAACCATTAGCCGTTGAAAGGGTTTGCGCATCAGCAGATAGCACGAATGATCCGTTTCGGTCATGTCGCAAACAGAGCAAACCCCGGACGCCTGCAGGGCAACGGTATTATCCTTGGGCGGTATTTCTTCGATAACCGAGATTTTCAAAAGTTCTTCGCTGTCGGATGCGTATAGAGGTTGCTGGTACATTTCCATAATCGAGGCATCACCATCATCGGTAGCTGTTTCAGAAGTAGGCGGCAGGTTAAGTTTTTTTGGTTTTCTGCCCAGTTTGAGAGGAACTTTCTTATCGTTCGTTTTGTGTGTACGATCAACAGTTGATGCCGTGCTCTTTGTTACTCGTTCTTGATCCTGTTTGATAGAATGATGAGAATTGGAGGAACATTGCTGTTGAATGATTGACTCTTGGTCTTCATCGTTGCGTTCTTGCTTAATTATCGTTGCAAGGATGTTCGGACCAATCGGAATGGAAACCAAAACTTTTTCTGCTCCAATAGAAATCTCCTCTCCAACGGCATTACTCTTCTCGTGTCCTTCATCAATATAGGAAATGGATGCGACGGAGACCTGTTCAATATCCACGCCACTTGTAAGCGAAATTAATTCTTTTTGCTGCTGCGTTTCCATAGTCGAAGCACCACCATCATTGGCTTGCGATGTTCCAGCGTTGGGACACAGTATCTCTATTGTGTTAGCCATTGTTTGTGCCTCTGATGTATCTCCTTGCTTCGCCGTAGCTTCAGAAGTTGTCGGCAGATCATTATTTTTTGGCTTTCTGCCTCGTTTGAGTTGAACTTTTTTATCTTTCGGTTTCAGAGTATGATCGAAGGACGGTACCTTATTGTTTGATACTCGTCCTTGCCGACTGGAACGTTTCTGATTGATAGAACAACTTGGCTCATCGCGTTCATCGCGCTCTTGTTTGATGGAAACTTGAAGAGGGCCAGACGAACCAAAGCAACCTGCGTCGACCGGCAAAGTAACGGGATCCTTGCAAATTTGCATATCATTTGAATTCCTGCCATCAAGAACAATGGCCGCAGGAAGTTTCTGATCTGTGTTTTGCAGTGGCCCTGCCGTGTCTTTTAGGGCTAATGATTCGATTTCTGGTTGCGGATCTACGGGTTCTTCCTTGATACGCAACGTTCTGGTCCGTTTCGTTACATTCAATCCGCCGGCATGTTCAACAGATAACACCGATTTCTTGGGTGCACCTCTTTTCCCAATAGCTTCCTGTGCGGTGCCGACATCTTGTGGTGCCACAAGCTGGGCCTGTTTCCCATCATCCCGCGGCTTTTCTTTCGGTGGCTTGGGCAAAGCAGGTGCAACATCTTCAGAAGCAGCACCAGCCGACGTCGATTCTGATTCCGCAATCTTGCTGTTCGTTTTACGCTTCTTTCTTTGGGGTTTCTTCGATTCGACACTCCCCAGCACTTTGCCACTGCGTAGAATTCTTGGTTTGAACTCTTCTCCGTCGATTTTCTCCATCGCTTCTCCGGTTCTCTTTGGCCAATTTAATTCACTAATCGCTGCGATTTCACTGCTCAGAACGACTCCAGGCCTGCTTTTCCTTTTTTTTTCAAATCCAAATTCGACCAAGGTTCGTATAGATAACGTGACAGCGCCAGTAAAAAAATACAAAAAAATCGGAAAAACATTTCACAGGCTCGCGAAAGAGTTACGTGAGGTGGAGGCGCCTTACAAAAGTGTCCCTTTTATCGACTCACCTGCTGCTGCTGCTGGTGCCGGGAAAGGCGCAAAACAACCCATAAAATGTCTTCGTTCGATCTGAAGAACGAATCCGAGGTCAAGGAGTACATCGACAAGCTGGGCGTCGAATACCGGTTCGGGTGCTACTCCGAGAAGAAACCGGAAGGTAAAAAAGCGAGGGAAAGCGACAAGTTAGGGGGATTGCTTACTAATTTCCCATTCTCCCCCCCCCCCCGTGACAGTGTGCCACCTGCTCGGCGACTATCTCGAGGGCATCCAGAAAGACTTTGAAAAGGCGGCCAAGGTGTACCGGTCGAACTGTGATGATTACAACTACGGCAAGAGCTGCCTGAAGTACGGCAACTACAGCTTCCTGGGAAAGGGGCGCGCCTCGGAGAAGGGCGACCCGGCGAAGGCGTTTGCCTACTACGAGAAAGGATGCACCCTGAACGATCCGGACGCCTGTCTGCACAGCGGGCTTCTGCTTGTGTCGAAGCTGAAACCGAAAGAGATAACGCGCGACGTACCGAAAGGGTTTGAGCTGCTCAAGAAAAGCTGCCAGATGAACAATGCCGGCGCCTGCTTCTATCTATCCGGGATGTACATCTCGGGCGTAAAGGATGAAGATGGCCAGACGACAAAGGGACCGTCGTCGAGTGAAGCAACAGCCCCCGTCACCGTTACACCACCAGCACAGCCAGCTGCCCCGGCGCTATCGGCAGCAGCGGGAACGTTCGTCGTCGAGCGGGACATGGAGAAAGCGTTCGAGTTCGCGTACAAAGCGTGCGAACTGCGGAACATGTACGCCTGTGCTAACCTCAGCCAGATGTACGCCAAGGGTGACGGTACGGCACGGGACGAGAAGAAGGCGGAAAAGTTCAAACAGATGGCACTCGAGATGCAGGACGAGGTCCGGAAACAGCAGCAGCTCACATTCCAGCAGGGCCTCAATCCTACCTAAACCAACCATCCGGCATCCGGGCGGCACAGTTTCGTTGTTTTGCTTCGATTACGTTCGGTGGCAATAAGCTCCGTTTAATTTTTTTAACTGTTTCATTTAGCGCATTGCGACGGGGAACTTGCAGGTTTCCTTCTTGATCGAGCCCTGAGGGAGAGGAGTAATAAATGTTGTTTCGTAGTGACCATAGCCATAGTGACTGACTGTAACACACCGTGTCTGGCGAGTGTCTTCTTTCTTCGGAGTACCTTCGGCGGTTGCTAGATGAAACGCGCTGCTACGAGAATTGTTTCTTTATTTTGCTTCTCACCTCTAGCGGAAACTCCAGCACCCGTGCCAGACTGCACGGACGGCAGAAGGTGGCCCCGTAAAAGAAACTACACTCGGGCGCTTTGCAAACGGTGCGCCGGCAAAGGTTACAGTCTGCTCCGAGCACCAGGAAGTACTCGCACGGTGGCTTATCGGGTACTGCTTGTGGTGGTGGCGCGAATGGATCTCGCATCACGTAACTGTCCTCCGCCAGCTCAATTAGCTTGCCCACGAACGGTGGTCTTCGTCCATGGTAGTCAGCACTTTCGCTCGCTTCACATAGCTCACAGTGGAACGGGATCAATGTAGGCGCCGGTCGCTCTGATGATGCGCTAGTGGATTCCGGTTCCTGTGTGGCCGCCATCGGGGAACGCCAGCTGAGAATATGGTAACAAATAACAAGCGAATAACTACATAAAGCCTTGCAGGAACAAGTTCATGTCTAGGAGCGTGTGTTTGTGTCGTTTGGCCACCAGAATGGTCTACTGGTGTGACACACGATACTGTCCGTGATGCCGGGTACGGTCAACGTTAAAGGTCCACCGGCCGGAAGCACCTTCTCAATACGCAACAATCCGAGCCCGCGACCAGCAGCATATCCCCGTAGTTTGCCAACGGATGCACCAGCTTCATTTTTAATATCCGCCTCACGTAACACATCCACCGGAACGTCTTCCAGCGGTAGCCCCTCGAACTGCAGTGGCATCAGGCGTTTCCGTGTTACTCCGGTGTGGTAGGTACGGGCCGTTAGTTCCTGGCCGATGTAGCAACCCTTGTGGAAGCTTACACCGTGCAGCCAATCACAGTTGCTCTCGAGCGGAAACGCCTTTCCATCCGGTAAATTGAGTTCTCCTTCGCCGATACCAAGGGCGTAACGGAACGGCACAAAACGGGGGACGGTGGCAATCACGCCAGGGATCTTTTCGAGTAATCGATCCAATTTTGCGGTCTGATCATCACCACCAGCCAGCAGGACACGGTAATCGAGCCGAGGAAGTCGTGGATCTTTAAACAGATGAGGATCGGTAGGTGCTTTCCTTTCTTCCGTCGGTAGTGTTTTCGTTTCCGGATCGATCTGTTCCCTGTACGCAACCCAGCTGTGGTATGTTTCTTCCAGCTGCACCTGGACTTTCTTCCGCAAACGGTACAGCTTCAGGTGTTTCTCTAACCGAGAAGCAACGGGTCGGTCGCATTCGAGCAGGAAATCATCATTTCCCTTGGCTTCCGGATGCCGGTACACGAGTGCATCGCAAAACACACGCCCGTTAACCCTCAGGAACATGGTATAGATCGCTCGGCCGTGCTCGAAGTGGCGCATATCGTTCGTCATCAGTCCCTGGAGGAAGCTTATGGAGTCGTCGCCGTGAACCCGTACCAGTGCACGGCCCGATAGTGCTTCGAAGGAATACGGTTTCTGGGCGGATTGGGATCCATCATCGGCTGCAGCTCCGTGGATGCTGGAAGAGCAGGATATCGTTCGTTTCGCGACGGAAGGTGCAGAACGGTCGAACCGAAAAACACCGGTCGCTGGTCGGAACAGACCGCAGGTCCATCGTGTGATCAGCATTCCGTTCGTTCCTAGTACCGTTTCGCCAAAAAACCGACTTATTATGGTGGCCAAACACCCAAAAACACACGCTCACCGGCCGGGAAATACTCACGCTTGGATCGCGATAAGGACAATCACGAAATCACGAACGAAAACAAAATCCTGCGTTGCTTGGATTACGATTATGTGAAAAGATTTTCTTGCGTCCATGCGAATAGAATCGATTGTCACTTCCCAGATCACAACATAAACAAACATATTTCCGTGGTTCTCGGTCTGGCCAATAAAACGGGAGTTCCCGACCATTTATCTAAACTACTGTATATTTTAGCTCTTCCGTAGTGTGAACAATGGATGTGGTGAACTATGAGCAGGTGGACGAATCGCCGGAAATCGATTCGCTGGATCTGGATCTAATCTGCCGCTGCTGTATGGGGTCCAAACGGCGGATGAAACCGCTTTTTTCGATGGAACACGACGATATGCTGCACGCCATTACCGGTATCCGAGCACGGCCAGATGATGGCCTACCGGGTCTCCTCTGTGTCCCGTGCCTCCTACAGCTACGTCGCTCTCACCTCTTCAAACTGCAAAGCGAGAAAACGGACCGCCTGCTGCGTGGCTACGTGAGCCACGTATCGTTACTGAAGAGCTTCGAACAAGAGCCACTCCCAAACACCGAGGATTCGGGGCAAAAACTGGAAGACTCAGTAGACTCTGCCGCCGTCGACACGGATTCCAACAATGAACCGACATCGGAAGTTGTAAGCATTGAAGTTGCGGAACCGGTCACCTGTCCCAAATGCAACAAACAGTTTCTAAACCAGCGAAAGATGAAGCGCCACATGCGGATACACAGCAGCGAGCAGTACCATCAGTGCACCGAGTGTGATAAGGCGTTTGCAGATAAATCGAACCTCACGAAGCACATGTGGAAGCATACGGGCGAGCTTCGGAATCAGAAAAACAAGCCACACCTCTGCGCGGAGTGTGGTAAATCGTTCAAGTACAGTACCTCACTGTCGCGCCATAAGCGGATGCACAGCAAACGCAACGTATTCACGTGTGAAGTCTGCAACAAGTTCTACGCCGAGCACCAGACGCTGGTGAATCACATGCGGACTCACACGAACGAACGGCCTTACTCCTGCAGCATTTGCGATAAGCAATTTGCCCAGAAACCAAATCTCGATCGTCATGAACTGACGCACACGGGTAAGGAAATATTTCCCACCCCGAACACAGCAGGCCTTAACACTTTTCCTTTATCTTTCTCTTTCTGCACAGGCGTCAAACTGTATGCTTGCGATTTGTGTGAGAAGCGGTTCTCACAGAAGAGCTACTTGATTGTGCACAAGCGGATTCACGAGAATGAAAAACCGTTCCAATGTTCATCCTGCTCGATGGCATTCGTCTCGCAGAACTCGCTCCAGAAACACCAGCGTACACCTTGTTCGGATCGCCCGTTCGCTTGCGCACGCTGCGGCTTATCGTTTCGCTACAAGTCCTCCTTACGCATGCATAGGCGCAACCATCATGATGGGGAATACAATTGCCGTATCTGTGCGATGTCTTTTCGCACCGCGGATAGCCTGTCCAGTCATATGTCGACCAGGCATCCCACCGTGGACTGGGAACATGATTACGATGGTAAGGAGGGGGGGGGGGGGAGGGGGGGGAGGCAGGTCAATTGTGCTAGCCTTTCAACAAACACTCTTTCTTTTACAGTAACATCTTTTAGCAAGAAGAAGCCAACGAAGCTAACCGATGACAAACGAAGCAAGACAAACGAACTGCAAAAGGAGGAAGGACACCGGGAGCAGGACACCAGGAGTTTCGTAGAAACGTTTGAGGAAGGGGAGGAGAATGAGGAATCCCAAAGCTACGATGACTCTGCATACATCGAACAGCTAGTACCCACAGACCAAGTTGAACAGGAACCGCTGTTATCGATTCAGATAATCAAAACTGAAGAGCCCGAGTTTATGACGGAATGAGGTACCGAATGAAAGATGTTGGTTGAGTAATGAATTGAAATTTGAAGTTGTGGTATGTTAATGAAATAAATCGTGCCGAAAAACAAGCATGAAAAAGCTTGCTTAGACAGTAGATCTGCCCCGCGGGTTGTTGTGTTTCTCTTTTCGCCGATCGTCGATTTACCGACAAAACTTACAAAGAAAGGGAGAAGGCCGCACGATTAATCACTTACGCAAGGGTAAAACCCAGAGCAAATGTTCCTCCGCAGCATGGCCATTTGTTAACAAAGCAATTCCCGTTCTTCCCCTTTCTTTGAGTCGTGCAGCCAACTGATAAGGTAACTCTGCATGAGTCACGATTCTCCAACAAAGCGGCAACTTGATCAGCGCAGAACAACCCGATGATGCACGGCTTTACCACGCAAGACACGTTGTGTCTGATTGCGATCATGTGTTGTGGCGAGCACATGGATCTTGTTACGCCGCTTGATCCATTTAAATCCAATAAAGCGCGACACAAGCGGATATCTAACCGACCGAGCGACCGACCACCAGAGTGACCGACCATTCATACTCCACTGTCGCATTCGGATGAATTGAATTACGAATAATTTCATTTCCGTAACGGCGTTCCTCTAACGCCAAAGGGGGCCGGGCCGGGAGTCGCGTGCACGGTAAACGTGCGCCAACGCGATACTCTCCAGCTTCGGTTTGCTTTATTGGATTGCTCTTCAACGGAGGCAGCTTTACAATCTAATTAACATCGGATGATCAGAACGATCTTTGGCGAGGATCCTGCCTGTGACCCCGGGGGTGGGGATTGTGGTAATAAGAGGGAGGTCTGGTGAGTCTGTGGGGGGTTTTTTATGTTGCTTTACTTCCTGCTGCAGCTAAGACGACGTCAATTGAACGAAACACCCTTCTCGGGAGACTGCGGTACTTAACGATGAATTGAGGCCATCGCGCCGAAGGAAGCAGCGAGGAACGCAGATGATCCGATCCACGACATCATCCAATTCAACTCGATGGCGACAACGACGATGGAGCCGAGTATTCTACTGTATTTTTGCCGGAATCAGAACGCAAACAACCTGCGAACCAGCGGACACCAGCTCCCATTTCACCTCGACGGACACCTGTTTCGAGAGGTGACCAACAGAGCATGATGCAATCCATTAGCTCAATCGTTGCTGGCCATTTCATTTGACGCATTTCGATCTCGCCAGAACACTAATGACCGATTGAATCTCGTGCGGAATGAGATAACGCACCGAGCGTGGCTTACCTTCGGGTACTGCTTGAGCACGGGCAGTGTGGTGCTGTAACGGTAGCTAGTGTCCTTCTTCAGTGGACACTCCAGACCACTGTCCTTGCAGCCATCGTTGTTGGGCAGATTGAAGGGCACCTCCATACCGAGGATAATCCCGTGTACGACCGCCTTCAGATCGGCCAAATCTTCACCTAAACGGTGCCGACAACGGAATAAAGTGAACCAGTTAGTGTTCTCGTGCCTGTGCCTTTGTAGCCTGCTTCGTCAAGTTCAAATTAGTTAATTCCTCTCAATTACGGTGAAGATCAACCAGGCAGCCTTGTACCTTGTGCACCATTTAGTACCCGGCTACCGCTGAAGGTCATCACCGACGAAACATCCCCCCCAATTACCTAATTGTTTACCCAGTTGGCTGGCAAGCCTTAACCAATCTGCTACTTACTGCTTTGGAAGGTGATGGAGATGGTAGCGTTCGAGTTCCGTTTGAGCACACAAGAAGCATCATCGTCGGCACAGTTCGATACCTCCACCTTGCTGTACTGACCGAGGGCCGTCTCATTTGCTGGGAAAAATTGCCGTTACCATTTTAACGAAAAACGATTTCAACCAGACCACCCTCTAAAAACACTTACCACAGTTGCCAAATTCGGCAGCTTGTGTGGTTGAAAGCGAGCAAACCACGATCGCGGCCAACAGCAGACCTGCCAGCATTTTGTTCGTTTGCGAGAACATATTTGAGATGAGTCACTCGAAATCTATCGCTGGCGGTGGCACTCGTACTCGTTATCAACTTCTTGCTTTGCTTTGCTTGGGATGGACAAGCAGACAACGGCGTAATCAGTCAACGGTAATCACTTCCACACGTTCTAGGCACGACGGTTGTGTGCTTCTGCGCTTCGCGACCGTTCGGTTTGAGCTCCGGTAATTGACTACTCCTCTGGCCATCCGGCTGATAAACGCGAACTGCCCCATGGCGAACCATCGGCCGGCGTTGAGTTCGCCGTGCACGCAAACAGCGGTTCCGCTGATGATGGTCGTGGTAGATAGGATGTACGTATGTGGGAGGCGACCGTTGTCTACTGCGGAGGCTTTTCGGATGATCGTCACCGTCTGATCGATGGGATTTAAAACAGAACCGCTTCGAATCGTAGGAACCCGATTTCGGATTAGGGCACTGAGTTGCCATGCGACAGTTTGGGTATAGCGATTGGCTTTCATAATACTCGGTGTAATTTACAAGAATTTCTTCATTTATTTCATCATAGTTTTTTCCTGCTGCTACTGCGACGAGTGACTGCTGTTCTCTGCGTTCTTAGCACAGAAATTGCGCCTATTGATCCTTTCCCTTCGCTATCGCATTAATTTTTTGTTTGTTCTTTACCCTCGAATGCACATAAACTTGTAACATTTTTCTCTTTTTTTTTTGTTATGTTGCTGTTGTTTCTCCTTACCCCACTTACATAGACTCATACCCGCAGGATTGGTTTTTCTCTTTTCCTTCTCTGTTTGTTTAATAATATTCTTGTACCGCCGCCTACTATTGTGCGGTGGTTGTTGTGTTGCAAACGTTTATAACGTTTCGCCGTGGTTAGCGATCAAAATACCATTGATTTCGATCTACACGCTACTAAGGGTGTTTTCCTTTCTGTAAATGTGCTCCAATAATTGTTTGCTGCACACCGCCATTATTTCTCCTTTTTAACTCGGCAGCGGTGTTCCATTAAATGCTACACAGCTAAATTAACACATACAATTCACAGGGGAGTTGCAGGGTGACGGTGTGTGGGGGAGGGGGCGTTGGAGTAGGGATAGTGTAGTACTGGGTTACATGAACATACATCCTGCTGCACGCTTATCGCTTATTCTAACACTTTTCCCCACGTTTCTGTTGCTTTTGTTTTTTTGTTTTGGCAAAAACGTAAGCGCGTGAATTTTCTACGCGACTCGCAGAGCCCAGGGATTAGGGAAACCCCTTCAAAAACATGTTCTCCCCCCCCGGGGGCCCTTGGGAAAGGGCAGTACAACCTCGTACCGCTGCGAACAAGGCTGCTGTCGGAACCGACGACTAATCACCAATCTACGTTTAAACGATATATTAAATATACGTGTGTATAATGCACATTTGCTTCAGCATGGCCACACATACACAAAAACACAGACACATACGCGCACACATACACACCACGGTGAGTAGTAATTGGTTTTATTTTTCCCACTTTTCCATCCCTCTTTCTGTGCGCTTTACAGAAAATAGCTTTTCCTTTTAGCAAAAGCCACGTGTGCATCGACCTTCGCATAATGTTCCCTCGCGTCTCCGGTCCTCCCTGTAAACACTTAAAACTTTATCCTCGCGGCCTCGGAGGTCACAGTAGCCGAAGGTGAGCGACTACTTATTGCAGTTCTAGTAGTGCTTGCACAACGCACGCAAACCAATAGCAACCCGTATGTGTGCATGTGTGTGCGCAATGGTGACTGTGTTGCTGGTATGCCTTCCTCTCCTGTGAGGCCCACATGCCCGCTGGTTTAATTTGTACACACGCTCGCTCGCTCGCTCGCTCGCTATCCGCTGTATGCATTACTACTTTGTATACCTGTTATATCTGCTCCGCGGGAAGCCAGCATGCTGATCCTACACGAAAGGTACGCCACATACATACAGGTATTTGTAAACTGCTTTTTTTTTGTTTATTTTGTAGAATATATGCATGTATATCGCGATCACCGGATCGCCAGGTTGCGAGCACTATTCGTATTTAGAGCTATCGGAATCCGTTTTATGCAACAACACATTGCTCGATGCCATGCGTCGAACGCGGAAAAGCGAACAAGGGTGTGTTTATAGTGGCGATAGAACACCGTAGCCAAAGAGACGAGAAGAGAGAGAGCGGAAAGGTAGAACAGCGGAACGGAAAAAAGAATGGGAAAATGCAATATTTTCTTCTCTCCCTGACCACAGCACGCGCTGCCAGGTTGCTACACGCTATAGATCCCACCGTCGCCAGGTTGCAGTAGATGGGCGATGAGGTAGTGGCTACATAAAACAAAAGCACGCACGCACATACACACTTACACACTGTTCTTAAAGGATTCGATCTATATAGACACTCGCTGCGCTTTGGGGTTAAAACACCGAAGAACAAATGTTATGTACAAAGATGCCGGAGGTCACCGACGACGACGACGACGACGACTAGCCCTAGCTGGCGATGGTTGTTCTATGAACAACGCAAACCGAAATACCTAAAGCCTACTACACTCTGCACTCTGCGCTGCTGTTCACATTGGATTGGTTTTGGCTCGTAGTAGAATATTATTTCGAGAGAAAAAAAACGCAACGAATACAACACGCCACCACGTAATGGTGTTAAATGCATTTTGCAAATCACTTAAAAAAAGGGGGGTGTTTAGTTGAAATGACTATCAACACCAGCATGCCACGGTGTTTGGGACGTACATTCGGAGCTAACGTAAGATGGCTGGTACATTGGCATGGTAACGAACAATCCCAGAGCGACGGGCGCATTCTTTGATTTGTTTTGCGGAAGAGGAGTTGCTAGAATGTTCCGCTGCAACCGTTACATTCCAGGTTTCACTTTTGTCTCAGTTTTTCCCCCCTCCATTCGCTTAACGCTTTTGCTAGATACAATTTAAAGGTTAAAGGTTTTACATGTACCAGCTGGTGGGTGACAGAGGGGCGAGGCAAGGCGGAGAAGCCACCAACAACCGCCAACTGCCGCGAACCAGCGACGACAACACGCCCGATCTGAACGATGAAACGAACCGAAAAATCAAATCATTCTACTCTAAAGTCTCTTGGTGTTGCATAACAGTGAGCTGCTGAATTTATATGTTACTTTTGTTTTTGTTTTCCCTCCTCCTGTCCCTTCCGCTGTAGCCTTCCGTAAGCAACCATCCCTCTCCACATTTTTTTTTCTTCATATTTTTGGTTTGTTGTTCGATATTTGCATCCATCCATCGCCACCCGGGTGTTGGGTTTCTCTAGACACAATTTACTTTAAGATCCCTTCACGATTATCCCTCCCACAGCACAGCAACTGTTTAACAGTTGCACGGAGGCCTGGGGAGAGCGCCGCTTATGATGATAGTTATACCAGTTAGATCAAGTAGTTCAATATCAGGCTGGCGGCATCACTAACAGGGAGTTTCCCCGTAAAGGGGGGGGGGATGCAAACGATGGAGGAAGGAGGGAATCACACACAGGACTACACACACGCACATACACACACGCACACACACATTATTGCCACACACACAGTCAGAGCTATCCACCGAATATTAAGATACCACCCGCCAGTGGTCGGCCTCGCACCCAATGCACTTCTCCTTCCTAATTGATTGTAAATTACTGGAGTATCTTCCGGAGCATTCCGGTGGCCGACTGATCTCAGTGTGTGTGCGTGTAGTCAGAGGCTAACTTTTCGTATTACATTTTGTTTAGTTTTGTTTTTCCTTTATTTTTGTCTCTATTCTTACTGAGGATTGTTCGTGCGCTTTTAGTTTTTTCATAGTTCCTCTGCTCTCCGCTGGTAGAGCCTTTCTTATCCTGCAAATCTCTAAGGGTGTACTACTACGCGATGTCATCCATTGTCTATGTGGAGCCGGGGGGCGTGTAGGGAGAAGGAAGGCGCCCAAATGGTGGTGCGCAACGAACCGGCAGCAACAGTAATGTAACCGCAACAAAGCCAGGGGCTTATCTTTCTATATGTATATCGATATATGCATGTGCATGTGCGCTCCGCTTGCTATTGTCATTGATTGTGTCTGTGGGTGTGGCTGGAGGTGAAAAGGTGACACCAACAGCAGGTGGAAACGCAAACGCAAAGGAAGGAAAGTTCTGTGGCGCTGTCCTGGCATCAATACGGGTGAACGAACAGCAAGAGACGGTCGAAGGAAGGAAGTGCGGTTGGATTGCTTACTCGCTTGCTCTGCTCAGTACACACAGTACAGCAGTCTAACCCGAGGATTGCTTTGCTGCAGCTGCATCTGGTATTGCTCAGCCAGTTGCTATGCCAACGAATCGGAGCGAACTGCGGAATGGCACTGGCACACGCAATCGCTCTGTCGCTCGTATGTTATCCCCGGTATGCAGCGGTACTCTTCTGCGCCTTACTACTCATACTAGAATTGTTTTTGTTTTGTTTTCTATGTTTGCGTAACCTATTCACCCACCTTACGCCGCGCCTCCATATTATCATGCTACTCTGTTATCACTTTCATCATACAATACTAAATTGACACATTCATTAGTCTAGAT
>NC_064878.1:2707500-2737500 GCF_943734665.1 Anopheles aquasalis | reverse complement strand
ACTAATCTAATCAGCCAAACCGGGCGAGGAGCCACTGGTGGAAAAGGTACCACTCTGGGACTTATGCTGCCTGGAAGAAACTTTTCTGTTATTGCAGCCTCTTTTTAAAAGGGCCAAGAGATACAGGGCCACGGCGCAAAGCGGTGCTTTTGCTCTTGCTCGAAATGGGCAACCCTTTTCTCATACGTGCTATTATCGAACCGTGTGAGTTCAGCGTTGTATGAGGTGCCAGAGCATTCCACTTTCTATGGAATGGAGGCGCATGGTATTTTGTAAAAAAAACCCTTTTTTCCCACTCCTGCGTTGGTAACAGATAAGAAAAAGGAGAGAATGCGTAGTCAGGGTCGGCGTCCGGGGGGGCTGGTGGGTGCAAATGAGATCCAGTGATAAGTGGCACATAATGGCTCAATTACAGCGAAGCACATCTCCATATCCACACATGGCGCGCAACCTTCAAAAGTCAGATTCATCTCGAGCATCTGGTGACATCTCTTCGTGCCACCCTCCTGAAGCCACGCTCTAGGGGACTCCACTCTGGGCTCCGTTTTCAAATCTCACCCAAAAACCAGTGACAACAAAGAGCGAACGGGCGGTGCGCCATTGGCTATTTGTGTGGCTGGCTGGAGGGACCTTCGCCTGCACACCAACACACTCATCACGTGAAAGCGCCGGCAGTGTATGGCGTATGATCAAAGTCGAATGAATGAAAGGAACGTGTCCACGTGACAAAAACCTTCAACCTCCCCCCCGGGGGGGGGGGGGTGGCCTTGTCCCAAGCGTCACTGGGACTTAAAAGATAATGATGTTCTTTCCACTGGCACTCTTGTGCTTGTGCTTGACGGGGCTAGATATATGGAGAAGAAAATGGAGAAGTCCAGCACCATCAACAGTGTCACTGACGCGCGCCTTCTCTCCCCCTCTCACACCCAGTCAGTGATGAAGGGTTCGGCCAAGCATGTAGAGTAATTTTCGTTTCCTTCCGCTGGAGCCTGGAGCCTGGAGAGCTCTATCCGTGACGACATGACGCTTCGAGCGCTGTTGTCGCCACTCCTTGACGTTGTCGGTTGCGTACATTGCGAGCGGAACTTATGCAACGGAATTGTTGATGGGCCGGTATCATACACGCGCGCGCGCGCGCTCCGGAACGTGAAGAGAAGAGGCGGCGTACACCACCAAATCTTCCCCCTTGAAATGTGATAAATCTTATCGTCCCGAGACAGTCGAGAAGCATGTCGTTGTTGGTAGGAGATTGTAGATTTATCTGATTCAGACCGAGGCCATAATTCCGAGAACCTATAGCCGAGATAAAGGATTAGCTCGCTCTGTGCGTGACACGTGCCGTAGGCGTAGCTCAGAAGGCTTATGCCAGATCCTTGGTGCTCTTGGTGCGGGTATGTGGGCTGCCTAAGAGTGAGAGCGATATGTTGTCTCCTTTGAACCATTGAATCGAGAGCATTTGAAAACTATTTCGGAAATTTCGCAACCATCGACGGGCTTCACTATTTCTCATCTGAATGAATTGTTGTATTGCGGGCAGAAGATCAATACCATTTGTGGCGCATTATTGAAGCCACAGATCGATGCCATACCACGGATGCCCTGTTGTGCCGGGCATAAACCGAGATTAAAGCTCATCCCGTGTCCCAACAACCGAAATATCAGAGGAGTCGGTACTAAAGTACTCTTCGAACCGGCACGTTTTGTGGTCCTCCGTTGTCGACATACGAGTGGTGTCAGATGAAGGCTTGTGGACGCAGAACACGGACCAACTAAGAGAGAAGGAGAGAGAGAGAGTCTGAGAGAACGAACTCTCATTGAGAATGCTCCGGGAATGGAATTTCGCAATTCACCAAAAACGCCGGCGTACGAAACATGAGCCAGCCGACACTATCCCCAGGACCAAAACTGAACCGGACCCGGTGCTAAAAATAGATCAGGAACCCGAACGGCCGTGGACCTGGTCGCCGTCAGCTTTCAGCGCTCTTTTGACTTAAAAATAGATCCTGCGATCCTGCTGTCGTCGCTTTCGCAGCTTTTCATCAACAACGTCAAAACGGGAACAAAACCCGTTTCCCCAGCCATAGATCCTTCGGGTTACGCCACTCCGCTGCCCGCTATGGAACAATCGATTTTGTTCTTGCTGCTTTCACGATCCAAGGCGCCACCATTGCTCACCTGTATGTTGAGCTCCAGATTCTTCCACTGGCAGAAGCGGGTGTACTTGTCACTTTCGAGAAACTTCCGAAACGGTTCGCCACGCAGATGGTGAAAGATTTCCTCGATGTACGGCTCGAACAGGTTCACCGGAACTTCGTTCTTCATCAGATACTTCTGGACGTGCGCCACCGCTTCCTTCGAGTATTCCTGGATGGGTAGGATAGAGTAGTAAGCGGATTTATTAGACGGAAATGGAAACGCACTCGCTTTTTTTTCACTTACATGTGTGTGGGACAGCATCTCTTTCATGATGTAGTTGTCGTAGATATCGCGCGCCTGTTTCCGCCTCTCATCGTGGCATTCTGTCTTTTCGTAGGCTTTGATCTGCAAATGAATGCGTAAAAGAAGGAAGAATACGTTAGTAAAAACAGCCAATACACGGTTGTCGCTTATGTTGTCGAAATGTACGAGTAGCTCAACCCTATTGTTTACTTCTGGGAAACAATTAATCCATTATCGTACCCAATATTAGTTTGAAAATTGTTTTCTATCCCATCAAATAGCATGCTCATCTTGATTCCGTTCGGACAGTTCTCTTCAATCAATCGGACGCTCGGAGAAACTGCGAACGCGAACGATTTCTCCATTAATTCCGTAAACCGGGAGTCCAAACATCCCGTGTTGATGCCAACTGTTGTCTCAATTGACACTAGAGAAACTCGAGGAAGCTCCATTTCTTCTCCGTTCACCGTTCTAGCTTGGTCCGCGGCTACGAGACCGAATTAAATAAATCTTCCAACCCTAACCTAAATCTTCTCACTCGGTCAGCGCTTCCTTCTATGCTTAGCCTCCCCCCGTTTTGGGGTAATTTGGAGGCATAAATCTTGGTGAGACGAATGTGGTGAAACGGATGCACGCACGCTCTGAGAGACGCCGTGTACAGCAGCACATCGCTCGGCCACCGTCCCAAGGCACACTGCAAAGGCATGAAGCGAATTTTCACGCATGGAAATGCTTCTTTTTTCCCGGGTGCGCTTGCCGGTGAGGGCCCTCCGGTTTGTGCAACTTTTCTTACACTTCCGCACCCCCTTGGTCCCGTGACCCACCGTCCTCATTCCCGCTGGGAATTCCAATCCATCTCTTCACCCTCATCTGCTTTAGTGTTCCAATGGTTGCTGTTGCTGCTGCTGCTGCTGGTGCTGCTGGTTTTTGCCATCTTGAACGACCTTTGTCGAAGGGGAACACGATCCTCCACCAGAGTGTGTGCGTGCGTGCCTGTGTATGCTTCATCTCTTTTCTGGCTTGCTCTGCGCTGCTTGTTTATTTCCTAGCGGTACTTTATTTTTGTTTATAACCGTGTTTATCTTTTGCATCGCTCCCGTTGTGGTGATGATGGTGCCGCTGCCTAGGAGCGGCACAAGGCCAATTTGCCTTTGGCGCAATATGGGGGGGAACTGCTGCTGCTGCTGCTGCTGTTGCTGTTGAATATGACCAGCATCGTTCCCGCGTTCGGCACGACCCACTACTGCAAACGACGTGCACACAACTTGTTTCTGTTGTTGTAGTGGAGAGTTTGTTTCATCCCTTGAGTGTTGCCAATCGAGAACGAGAACAACTATAGTTTTCTGATTTTTGATGAAAATCATAAATCCAGCACATTCCCGTTTTTACCTGCGATATGATTGTGGCTTCGATCAACTTTTTCCCCAAGCACCCAAAGGAATACACCGAGTAAATGTGGATTTTCACGAAATAATCATTCACTACGTCCTTCTGCCAACGCAAACGTTCTTCTCGCAACGCAGGCAACTGAGATTCGCATTCAAAGGTTCGGCACTTCAAATGCTGCTGGTGAACCATTCAGGTGCGCGAAAGAACACAGCAGCCGTGTGCGTACGTAAGTGTACCTTCGACTGTCTGTCTGTGTATTTACCGTGGAGCTCTTCGATAGAAAGGTACACCAAAAAGCGAGAGATGCTCTGGCGCCACTGCTTCGCACCATCAACACCATCGCAAGGGGGTGAGCGAGGGGTGGTTTACCGTGGGGAAAGATAAGAAGTTATGGTTTAACTGATTTTAATTGTGTTTACAGTCCATACCGTGCCCGTACTGTGCACCGTAGTACACAACGATGCGAGCGCGCTCGTGGTGCCGAGATGAGGCTCTTCGCAAATGCAAATAAAGGTAGCTGGTCCGCTGGTTGGGGCCCAAAATTTTCCATTTCTTTTCTAGCCTCTTTGTTTTATAATTGAAAACCTCAATTCCATTCGGTGTTCGGTGGTGCCGGTTGGACGAACTTTTCGACATTCACTTTGAGCTGTTTTGAAACGACTCGTGTCGTTGCTAGGTCTCGGTGCCATGGTTACCCTCAGTGCGTGGCGATGAGGACCCATCATGGCCGCAACAGGTTCTGATAAGATTCATTCAACAGATCGGGAACGCGAACGGGAAGAAATGGCACAAGAAATGATAACTGCGTAAAGTCTAAAAATAGCGCTCCAAATTTTCCACGCGGTGTAATTAGTAATTTGAAATGATTGCCAGCCGGCCGTAAATCATTCACCAGCAGCATCATCAGCATCATGGCCCTACGGCGTGCTCGTGATGAAGCGAAAGCATATTCGTCGTAATGGCTGCCCAAAAACCATCCAAAACGGAATTCGGAGCTCGCGAATTCGAATCTGGCGGCGCTTGGAAACGTCTTTATGACCGGCCGCGGCAAGTTTAAGTGCCGGAACACCGCCTTTGGGGATCAAAACAGTGGAGGACGGTGACATGAGGACGATGGGAATCCGTTTCCATTTGCTTCCCACCATTTCGATCGTAATGATCCGTGAAACCGTGTTTGCTTAAAGTCAGGCACCACCATCAGCGTCAGCGACGGCGTCAGTCAGCGACGGTGGCACACAGGTCCGACATCGACGCCCGTTTCCCCGGATGTGGCATTTAATTCCGACCGATGAAACCCATGAATCAAAGCTCTAATTGAGAGCGAAGGTTACAGTGTACGAATTGAAAGAGATTTATGAACCAACTGCTCCGTCTACTCTCCCGCGACTTTGAGATTCCTTAATTCGATTTTCTTCCTGATTTTATTTTCCTCTCGCATGTTCCGAAGAGAACACTCTCTGGACGGCGATTGGCCAGCAGCAGCAGAAGGTGATTTGATCCTTTTGATTAGTTTTAGGGCGAATTGATGCTCCCCGACCCCTTCTTTTATTGCATAAAATAAGGCATTTTTGGAAACCGAAAAACGATCATTAAAACCTAACGGTAACGTTCTCTTATCGTAGCAACTCGCCCTCGCGGTGGTTGGACTCCAGAATCGGGAGCACAGCGTGCCGGATTATGACTGTCGCACAACGGTGCCGTTCCATTTTATGGCGATTGGAATTGGCGCAACCAGAACCATCGGGATTGGATTGGGTTCGATGCCGAATTCGAATGGCCCCTCCCCTGTTCTCCGTTTCCCAGTGCATGCCAGTGAACGTGCTCCCGGCCAGTGGCTGCTTTGTAACGTTTCTTTGTCAGTCAGCCAACGGGCGCATCCTGCCCAAAAAAAACTCGATCTAATCCGATTGACTCGCTCTCGGATCCGGTTCGGTCGGTCGGATCGAAAGCCCCGAGTTTTACGATAAGAAATTACATTTTACAAATGTGGCCAGCGGCAACCAGCGGATCGATTTTGTAAAACGAAAAGAAAATGGACAGCGTAGCGCTACTTTGTCGTCGACGAAGAGAGATCCATTTTGCGAGATTTAAAAAGGGATGAACCGGAAATGAAACAAGGTAACACTGATAGAGAGCAAGAGAGAGAGAGAGAGAGAGAGAGACCGAAGGGTGACAAAGTTGAAATTTCCGGTCCAAAAGCGAAGCATCCGAAGGAAAACAGAACCGGGAGACAGTGGCCATTCCGGTCAATGTTATGATTCTCGGAGTGCCATAAACATATCACACCAATGAGGTGCTTTGTGGTGCTGTGGGCCGAGGGGTGTTAAACTGAAAGAAAATTTCATTCGTCGTCCTGCTCTAGATTCGCATGTTTGCGGTTGTTCCATCATTCTGTCGTTCCTTCGGGGCGCCCTGTCCTCACTTCTATTCCATAAAACCACGACTCCATGGCCTGCTGCCCCTTCGGGTTGAGTCTAGCCACGAGCGAACTGAGCTACCGCTAAGACAAAGAAGCAATCAGATGATCAGCGTAGATCCGGGCTACTGGGACTGGGACTGCGAGCGTTGCCGTGGTGATTTTATTACTGCTGATGGTTGGTTGTTTGATTTATTCCTTTTCCTTCGTTTGTGTCAGCGTATCGTGTGATGGCAGCTGGGGCTGCCCAAGATGACAAGATGGAGATTCCAAAGAACTGGTAGCGCCGCACCAAACGATAAAGTTAAAGCGTCGTTAATGGTGCAAACCAACCATCTGGATTGAGGGTATTCGTTCCATTCTCTAGAGAGAGAATGGCTATTCTTTATAACAATACCGTACAGCGAGTTACAGACGTTGGTAAAATAGTTCTATCATTCGAACGTTGAACCTCTTCTACGGAATTGGCAGAAACTCAACACCTTTAGTTGAGGGCCAATCACTCATAAATGTAAAGCAACAAGTAAAGATCCTGACGCAACAGGATGGAAACTTAACGCCAGCGTAGCACACGCCCGAAGGCGTCAATCGGAAGCGAACATTTGACTTTTCACACAGCATCCGTCTTCAGGCGGGAGCGAAACGTCGATACAAGAGGAAACCGGGGTAAAATTGAGTGAAAATGGAGGTCGCTGCTACGGATGGTGGAACATAACGAAGCGCCACAACAAGCTTCCGCGACAAAAACTCCCACAGGGCATCCGCGAGGAGACATCTTCTCTGAATGCTACAGTACTTGATTATCGCGTGAAGCTACTCCCAATCTTTACTAAATGTTTCGTTGAATTTTGTAAGGCATTTCACTGATTTCTCCAGACTCCACAGTTGCTGGCTTGAAGGAATCTTGATCACGAGTTGAGACTTTATGTTTTATGCAATTCACTTTCAATGCAGTAAAAGTTTCGTCACGATTACTGTGCTATGATGGCGTCCTCAAACCTCGGATTGAATTCCTTACCCAGTCAGCCATCGCTGAGCCAAACGGGATTGAATTCAATGAAACCAACCTACCGTAGAGCAACGTTGGCAACCGACCGTGTGAGATAATACCCGGCTATACCGAGCGGCGCATTTGCGTCCGCCTGGCTGTGCTGTACTGTCTGCCATCGTGCCAAGGAACACGGATTGGAAACTATTTATAGCAGCCACCTTAACACTCACTTCCAACACTGCGCCAGCGATTGGAGAACCGTTCTTGAAGAGGTTTTCTTTTCCATCCTTTATCTGTGTATGGGTATGAGAGTTGCCTCAACGGGATCATCGTACCGGGGACCCGGGGGCGTTTGATAACGGCTCGCAGCTCGAAGATCTTACGCCAAAGACTTCAAGCACTTCGAAGAGAGTTGTGGTTCAATGAATTCGAGCCACAAGCGCGTGAAAGTGAATTTAGTAGTGATGGAAAGGTTTAAACTTTTCGGACTATTGGATACATAAATCACTCGCTGCATGATTTCAGACTGCTGAACATCAGACAGACAGAACGCTCGCCTCAAATCAAACATTCTACATCCCGAATGATTGTGTATTTTCGTTCTATCGAAGCTTATTCCACAAAAAGGCACAATATTAACACAAACTCATTTTTCAGAGTCCTAAACCAACATAACGAACAGTGGAAACATCTGAAACTATAAGCAACATCCATGCCTGGTTCATCCTGGCGCTGCGCCGACGAGAAAGTTATATCCCTCACTCACGGATCGTTGTTTTTTCCACGAATAAAGAAAGATTTCAATATTTGAAAGCGCGCACTCGCGTGTGAGGAAGAGAGAGAGAGAGAGAGAGAGAGAGAGAGAGAGAGAGAGAGAGAGAGAGATCTATCATCCGGTGAGCTCCCTGGCAGCTTTGGTGCCGATCATAAGGCCGACAAGTCGTTCAATTTGAACAGTTTATCGCCCGAAATCCAGACCAATTTTCTGCTCCATCGATCGATGGCGATGGCGTCGTGAAGTGATTTTCCGTGCCGTTGCACCTGACTGAGCGCACCCCCGGAGATGGTGCTCCCGGTGCGAAGATTTACGTGTTTTTTTTTTGTTGTTGTTCTTTCCAGGTCAAGAGAGATCAGAAAATTATTTATTTTTTTCTGCAAATCCCGAATGGTCAATGGTGATGTGTGGTGCAGTCGACGGTAATTAGGACACCTGGAAATGCCCTTATCCTCACTCCACGTGTTGCAGACAACAATGGCGAAACGAGAGAGAGAGAGAGATGGCGAACGCCCTCGTTACGTAGTAAATCGAATAAAGTCCGGGAGGAACCGTGCCGTGGCGTGGCGAAAGTTCATTTAGACATCTGCCGCTCCGTTGTTGGACCAACTAATTAAGACCCTCACCGAGGCTGTTGCCCTCTCGGTCTGTGAGTCTCATGGTACATGGGTGCAGGTGCGCGAAACCCTGCTCGCCACGATGGCACCGTACAGTGAGGTTCTTGCACGCAAGCACGGAACACGGAAGCACAGGAATCGTCTCCGGAGGCACCACCATGATCCAAAAAAGGTGCTAAAATATTTATAATCATCCTGCACGAACACATCCCTGGTGCACATACACGGTGGCACCGTGCACCTGTGGAAAGACGCATTAATAACGCAAGGCAGGATCCTCGTCGTCGTCGTCGTCGTCGTCGTCGTCGCTTATCTCGAAACGTGTGGCCAACGATACCACGCGATGTGTCTGCCGATGTGGAAAGCGATTACCGGACCGCCGTTTCACCGGTCCGTTACTCACTTCCGCCACGGCCCTGGTCCCTTTCCAGCGTCGAGATTTTCGCTCGATAACAAAACCAGGCCAGGAGTTGGGTGGCGGCTGCGGCACCACGGGCAAGCGACGTGTGGCGTCTGTTAATCGTGTCATTGTTTGGAGTGGTTAGCTGCACCGGGAGAGCTTAGAGAGCTTTTCAACTCCTTAGAGAACGTGTACAGCACCGTGTGCACCGGAGCTGCTCGCCTCGTCAGGCCACATTTCGTCGGTCCGCTTCGAATAGCTAATAGTCTTAGTCTGTGAAGCTCATTCGACATTTTCTAACTCGTGTTGAATGGTTTTGTGACATGCAGACGAACGTTATCGTCGTTGGTGGCAGACCATTGCCTGTCTGCTTTCTCATGCAGATCAACTTTTGTGGCTAAGCTGAGGTTCAAATGCATTAATGCATTGTAGATAACACTCACGTAAATGGGAACGAATTTCTAACATCAACCGAATGCATGGATGTAATGGAATTACTTTTGCTTTTACTGAAGTCCTTTTTTTGCTTCTTGTCATACTAAATGATAATTTATTTTATGCAAAATGCACATTTTCTTTCTTCCAATAATGCACTTACGATGGAGATAAGGAATTGCCCTAGAGGTAGCAGAAGAACGCAAATGTCTTTTCAATAAATCACTTATGCTCTGTTGGTGCTGCTGGTTCTGGGAAAAGTGACATTTCTTTATGCATCTTCATCGACCTGCAGCGGTTAGCCTGTGCTCCGCCAGCATCAAAAGGAGGTCAAAGGAGGGAGCAGTAATGGAAAATGGTTATCGTTCTGGTTCTGGTTAAAGGACACTCTAACTATCTTTATGCACTGCGTACTAACGCCGTCGTCTTGCTACGATCCCTGGCAACAGAATCGCCGATCGAACCCCGACGAAGATAGATGAAATGAAGTAGTCGTAGGTAATGGACGGGACCTACCATTGGCCACCTCGATCAACTGATGAAGATTTATGAAACTGCACCACCGACCGGAAACTATTCATTCCTTCATGCGCCAAGATTAATCGCTTACCGTGGTAGAACCCGCAAAGTCCCAAGCTACCGTAAACGATTGGTGGTTGCCACCCCTGTTATCGTATACGATCGATAATTGAACGGGGAGCTAGCGGTAGTTTACTGACCCCCCCATCTGATGGTCCCATAAAAGGGCAAATTTAAAAGATGATTCCCGATAATAAATCTCTTGTGAGGTGATACTGCAACGGCTACTGTGCATCGTAGCAGCCCTTGTTGAAGAAAAAGACAAGGCCTAACTTGATTAACAAGATCCTATAGCCATTTAGAGTGCAATCAGGGCGGCACTGAAAGCATTCTCCACCGCAAATGGAGGCGCCCGAGAGCTAATGGAGGCGCCAGGTAGCTCACGTTTTTTTTTTTGCTTTTTTTCTTCAATTGTGGTGCTTCCTGTGTTGTAATAAACCCAGAAACATGTTTCAAATGAACCTAGATTCCTTCTTATGATATTTCTTAATACCATAAGAAATCAAATAAAATTACCAAGCACTGACTGACTGTAATTTTCCAGCATTTCCCATGAAACAGTGAACAGAAGGAAAATCTCCCCCCCACCATCTAGGCCGCTCTGTTATGCATAAAACAGCCGCAGCCTTGGCTCAGTTTTCCGCTCCCAGCGTTCCACCAAATATGATGATGCATTATTCAATATGCTGCAGCAGGAACTCTTTTTATGCTCCCTCTCTCTCTCTCTCTCACTCTGTCTCTCTCTCTCTCACTCTGTCTCTCTCTCTCTCACTCTCTCTCACTCTCATCCCATTCGCCTTATCGCATCGACCACACCGGAGACGACGGTTCTTGTGCGAACTGCTGCTACATTTTCAATGCAAATGGAACACTTCTTTATGCTACGCTTTTGCTGCACAATCCAGCACCGCACACCGCCACCACCGCTCACCCTGTGTCCTATCTTCGTAAACATCACTCATTCTGCACCTGCCAACGTAACCAGAGCAAAGACCGTTTCATTGCGGACGCGAAGATGGGTTTTCCAATTTTTACCTTTATGCGCGTGCCCCCCCCCCCCCCCCCTCCTCCACCAGGGAAGCCACCCACTCTCGTTTCATTTCGCGTCTCTCGTTGGCGTCGGCTGCACCAACATTGCTTTTCACTTTTCATTATTTTGATTGAAGGAAAAATCAGCGCAAAGTAAACGGACAGAGCTGCTGCTGGCAAAGCAGGCGGCGGTGAAATAGTTTACTTTGGCTTGTCATTCTCTTCGAATGGGTGGTTGGTTATGCTTTTTTATTAGCTTTCACGGGTTTTACACTTCCTTTTTTTCTTCATTTTGAAGCGAAAGCACCTGGCGCGTTAGATGATGGACTTCTGGTGGTTGGTGCGAAGTGATCTTGGGAAGTTAATATATCTGTACGAATGGAACTCTAGCTAATAAAGCGTTTCTTGGAAAAGATGCAACATTTTTCCCAATAACACTTTGTCGGTAGTTTATGTAACGCTTATTCGTTCCTGAAACTCCTCTATTTTTAACACAACTTCACTGATGCCTCATCCAGGCACTGCTTAGCATTTTGACCAACGTGCCGTGCGCTGAATGCCGATGGAAATGCACTTAACATGTTACAAGATTGTCATGTTGCAAAACTCCCGATACCTTACGGGCGAAAGTGTACCGGCAGCCTGCAACCAGCAGATAGTAAATCGATTCCAAAGAGCCCAAACCATGAGCATGGCTTGCGTACATAGCAAACACATGACCAAGTCCGGGAGGGAAATGGCTGAGCGTTTGTCTTCCCCGGGGGTCTCCAAAACTTGCCAGCTCGTACGCCACGTGGGCGCCGAGAGGAATTCCAAGAGGAATGTTTCTTGCCTCCGAACCCATCCACAAACTCGCCTCACCATCCATTGTGGGCGCTGTGGGTAAACGAATGCCAAGCAGTGTGGCCAACATTCGTTCGGGCGAGTTCCCGGAGAGCACATCGGATCGATGCGTAGGTGATGCAGATCCGAGCACCGCAAACGGAAAGATAGACAGTGCCACGATGCAGTTGATGCTTCCGGGTAGAGCAGATGGCGTTACAGCACAACATGCAGTCGTAACGGATCGTTGGGAACGAAAGTTTCTGCGAAATCACGCAACGACGGTGAGGACGAATAGGTGAAGGAGTTGCGGTGGGACACAACAATGGCAAAACGTTGTTATCATTTACCTTTGGACCCTGCCAGTGTTCTCCTATCCGCATCGTGCATGGTACCGGAGAAGACATCTAGAAGTCCCAAACTTTATCGTGAACAAGAGAGAAAGAGAGAGAACGAGGCCAACTAGGAGTGCACGCAAACCAAAGCAGATGCTTCGTTGCCGAAGGTCGACAGGAAACGCAGTAGCAACAGCAGCTGACGCTTCTTGCTACGAGAGTTTGCTTCCGAGAGTAGAGATAAGTCCGGGAGGGAGTTTCTGATGTTCGGAGTGTTCCCCTGTGGGACACTTACAGTATATTTCAAACAGAGCGCATAGCAGATTGAGCAGATTTGTGCATTAAGAAGATGCGTGCGTCAAGGACAGCTTTCCATGTCGCCCTAGGTGGCCATTTGGGTAAACAATCTTTATGCTTATCATGAATTAAACAAAAGGCACCATTTTAAACGCCGAGCGCAATCACTACATCTTGTTACGGAACGTAGTTACTGTCCAGTCGTAGCTTAGCCACACGTCTTTGCAACTACAGCGATCTGTTAGCGAAGCGGAAATTAAAGTGTCATAGTGTCCTGTGCGATTAGCGAGCAGCAAACGGGAACCATGGAAACCGCATTCGTTTTCTGCTCAGCTTCTACAAACCCGGGGTTGCTGCGAGTGAGTTTCCAGGAAACCATTTCTTTTCCCGGAGATTTTGTTCGCATAGCAAGCATCTCTCAATCACGAAGCGATTTACAAGTTCGTCTAGGGGAATGTTCGTAGGAAATGGATTACACTTCCAGACCGCGGATTAACTCCTAGACGAAGATTGCTGGATAAGAGAAAACGTATAATTTCCATCCCACCCATTTCGTGGGAAAAATCTCTCCCAAGAGTTCCTTCTTTTGTTTGGCTGGAATATTAATCACACAGCGGAATGCGTCGTCAATTGTCTCGATTCCAGCGAAACGTCTAAAATTTAATTTGTATGCTTCATTCCATTACAGGACTGAGAAATCGATTTTAGGACGCACACATACAATTGCGTATAAAATTCAAATCGTATAAAATCATACCAAATGGAGAAGATTTATGTAGATGATTTAAAGGGAACAGGATCACTTTGTACCCTATTATTTAGCACAAAAAATGCTTATAAGGGTTTATACACAGCAAAAGGATCCACAGTTCACATCGAACAAGTACTAATCCTCATCGAGCAACAGTCTCCATCTCATGTGGGGCAATTGAATTGAGACCCTTCCAAGCGAATCAGATATTCAGTAGCACCAACGAAAGCTTAACGAATCCTCTCACCATGAAGACCATTAAGGCATTAAGGCTTACGATGCGGAGTGCACTTCCAAGAGTGGTTTTCGAGCTGATGGGCTAGTGTCACCTCTCGTGTGGCGGCCACTATTGTGCCACCACTCAGCACCACCCTTTTCTCTCTTCAGCTTCTGCTTCTTCGCAGACCCCGAAGAGACTAAAAAGCCGTTTCGTTGAATTGCTTTTTGGAGTTCAAATTAACGGGCGAACATTGGCGCCACAATTGCCTCATCACAGTTTAGCTACTGCCTAAGAGGCACGCTGAAGTTGTTACCATTTAGTCCAGATCTGTCGCTCTCGAGGGCGAACCATTGTGAAACCGTTACGCTTAGGATACCAGGACGAGCGCATCCAGTGGTAAAGGTGTTTCATTTTAAGGTAGAGCTTTAAATGGGTTCCCAGAGCGAGCACTCGCAGAAAACTAAACACTGAGGCCATGGCCCTGGAGACGTCGATGACGTTGATATCCACTTTCCTACTATTTACCACCGAATTGTCCCACTACTGGTGAACCTCATTCATGGAGAATACTGCTTCAAATTAAGCTTCCATCACCCACGGACAAAGGAAGCGGTTATGGTGAATCATTTCCACACCAAGAAACTCTTTGGTCTTGGGCTTACCACGGAACACGGACCTTGTACTGCCGCAGTGAAGCGACGCTCACTAATAGAGTTGTAATTAAAACTTTTCATTCGATTCGAAACAAGGTGAAGCTCGACTCGAGATGGAATGAGCGGACAAAGTTTGGGGGAAAAAGAATTTATCACGAGCCTTGAACCCCCCGGGACGTAGTGCCATTGCTGAAGAGATGGCTCTTCAGGTGGGCCTTGTCCTTGTTACTTAATTTATCTCGCCGTGACTGCTTGACAGAAACAGCTTCTTGCTGAAGTAACAGAAGCGTGACCGGTGGGAGGGGGGGATGAGAGTTTTCAGAGTAATTTTCTCCGGAAAATGCTTTTGTTCCTAGATTGCCTGGAGGGGGAGAAATGCACGTCGTTCTAATGGCATTCGAAAGGAGTACAAAAACAAGTTCCAACTAAAATAATGATTTGTGACCCCGATGTAAGTAGTGCTCATAAATATCCTTCCAGCTCACAGAGCAAGAACGGAACCAAATCGAATATCCTCGAACCATTATCGACCAAATGACCGCGACACGAAGCGATTCCAACGGGGGGTCGTTTGGAGTTGTTTTTTTGGGTCACGGAAGCAAATCATCTCGATGCTTCTCGGTGCTGGTGGTGGTCGTGAGAACAACCTCTGCACTTCCACCTCACCGTGGACAATCCGGGTTGGAAGCTCGTGGAATGTGTCTGTTTGCGAATCGAGTTTAGACCGGCCCCGGACTGCAACGATGAGATGTAATAAATTGCAGAAAACATTCTGCGCTCTCTCGGTCTCTCTCTCTCGTCGCCTTGGTCGCCATCGTCCTTGTTCGTGCTTAAGGAGCCGGCAAGTAATAAATTCCCTGTGGCCTGTCCCTGTGGCCTGTCCCTGTGGCCTGTGCGACCATCGAACACAAGAAACTATCCCTTTTCCCATTCTTCTCCTTGCTGGCTTATCTAGCGACACCGAGCACCTCCTGTTCTTTGGACCACGCGATAAGGGACGAAATCGAGCGCAAACCCAGGGCCAAGCCGACGGGAAATGGAGCGAAACTGGAGCCGTACCACCGGAAGGGTGTGGAACAGACGGAGAGCGACAGAAAACTTTCGCTCCACCCTAATTTATACAACTTGCCGGGCCGGTCGCGATAACTTATTCTCCTGCCAACGTGTCATAAAAAAAAAACAGTAAGCCAACCGGCAACCGGAAACCGGACCGCCACCCACCAGCGACGTGGAACTCATAACGGAAAACAAAAAAAAGGAAAAACTTAATTTTAAATTAAAATCAACTTTTAAACTGCACGAAAGTTTGTGACAATTCGTTCGTGCGAGTGGACGGGACGGGGACCTTTGTTCGATTTGAGGTCCGCTGTTACCGTGGTGCGTGGGAAAAGCGCGTGGAAAATGAATTGAACTGAGATGAAAAAAGACGAGTAGCATGGGGGGGGGGGGGGGATTCTTTTTTCTCACGTTTAATTTTCACCTTCACCACAACGTTGCCAATGACTACAGTGAACGGAAGACCAGCTGGCAACCGGACCGTAGTCCTGACGCAAGACAAAAAAAAACGGTAACGAAAAGTGGGCCACGACCAGAGGGGGAGAGAGAGAGAGAGAGAGAGCGAAAAAGAAATGGAAAACTATCATTTCCGCAAATCGTTTACGAAACTCTCTGTCTCTCTTTCTCTTTCTTTCTCTTTACAAAGATCCCTGGAGGCCACCGTGATGTAAAAAGGGGCGAACTAGGATCCACCCGGCAGCGAAAACCAGCGACCAGTTTGTTTTCATTTTCCTTCTTTTCAGTGAAAAACTCAAATCGCCATCGTCATCGGGCGTGGAAAGCAGCGGTGGAGCGAGGAAATGAGTTCCCATTTCCGTCCATTACACCGGCGTCCCATTCCTTGTCTCGTCCTCACCGGCCCTGGATCCAAAAAGGAATGGATCCGCCACTCGGTCGGTGGTCCCAGGGACTAATGAAATGGACCAGAACATAAAAGCAGCTCGCTTCTCCGCTACGCAGTGGTCTTTCTTCTTCACCTGATGGTCACAGTAGCCGCCGGAATGGTATATCATCCTAGAGCCCGTTGGCAACAGCGAGTAAACGGTGCGACCGTACCGCCTACTGCTGCTGCTGCTGGTGGTGTTATGGATGGCCTGCTGCCACGAGCACGAGCAAAAGAAATGTCCCAACGCGACGTGACACCGCAGATGATGATCGAGATTGAGGAATTAAATATGCAATCGGCAAAGACACGAAACACAGACTCGGTGGATGCCGTGAATGTCGTGTCCGGTCATCAGTTGACATTCCGGGAAATGTCAAAACCGTCGGTATTCATCCGTCCGGGACCTTGAAGCTCATGGATGGAGGACACGTTAGAGAGAGTGGTTTTGAAGTGGAAATCACTCATCTGTTATCAGCGTTTCCGTGCGAAAAAAACCAAGATTATTTGCTTTTTTAGACGTTAAGATTAATTGGAAATTATACTAAGTTCATCTAAACTGTTCCTTGAGTATTATAGATATTTTTTTGTAATTATTTTGGATTTACTTGATGATGATTGAAGAAAATTTAGCAAATGGTTGGTTTCAGTATTGGCAACTAGATGATGAGGAATGATTTCAAGTAAAAGACGATCGATAAATAGATGATGATTTTATTTTGAGATGGTTTCGCATATCATTTCTTCTACCATTACCTATTGCTTCCATCTATCCCGTACCGCATTGATATGGAATCGAAAATTCCCTCTTCAATTATCCTGAAAGATCCCTCGGGAAAGGATTCCTGTTTTGCGAAGCATCCCCAACGGACACTCAGAGAGTTCAAAGAAACAGAGCTACCATCGTGTTACCAATACATGTGCACTGTAGTGCCGCTTCATTGGTAACCAAAGGACTACTGGATATGCTCGTGCAACGCTGTTGATCGCCTCGAGTGTGCCTTCCGTCCAGCGGAGCTGCAGGGATCGGTCTCTTTGTACCAATCAATCTCTTTTCTTTGTGTGAAAGGAAAATGTGATATGAAGCTGAACCCCGGGGTATCCCTCTCTCCCTCTCTCTCTCTCTCTGTCTTTCTCTTTTTTAGCAACCACGATCCTCATAAAAGAACAGAAAACCCCTCCGGTCAGCAGCAAAATAACGATAAGGGCCCTCTGGATCGGGCGTTTCATAGTTTCAGTTCCACTACAAGCCACCAACAATTGTGGGACTGTTCCTGCTATTGAAACCCTGGGACTTGGCCGTTCCTGTATGTAACCCGTACCGTAATTTTCACTCAACAAAATCCTTCGAGTGCTCACTGCTCTTGCTCAACCCTTTGGTATGCAAAAAGAGAGACCTTTCCCGGCTTTTCGACCATCCGCTTCTTTTGAATGAAACTTCGACATACACGCGCTGCGAAGCCTACGGATCCGTATGGTGGAATTTCGAGGGGCCATTTCAATCCCCGGGGCCATTCGAAGTCCATCAGCATTCAGCAGACAGGATCGAACACGTGAGTAAACACTGGTGCTCGTGGTATTTCGCCGGAGGGGATTTTTTTTTTTTTTTTGGTACACAATTTCCCGCTACTCGACCAAAAAAGTGGAACCGAAGCCAATGCTTCGGTATAATCAATATGGAAAAGACCTTTTCCTTCTACCGCCATCACAGTGTGCAGACCAGACACAGGTGGGTCTACACATAGGGTACCGCGATCTTCGTAGCACTACGCTTCAACAACACAACTCCGCTCCGGATACCAATTTCAGTTATTGAATTTCCCCCCCAAGGCCAAAACACAGCATCAGGCCGCCTTGTGGAGGCCGCACTTGTGGTTTCCGTTCGCCGGGACCGGGGTAGCCGCCAGAACCATTCGTGGCCAGATTGCCTTTGCCAGCGCGGTAGTGGTTGGTGCCCAAAATTCGCTTTTACCTTCTTTTCTTTTTGTGGAAAACAAAAAAAACCCTGGCTGGCTGAAGAGCCGCCGTGCGCCGGAAGTGCGCATCAACTCTTTGTTTGAATCGGAATGAAAAGGACCACCGGAGAGCTCGCACCGGGCAGGATGTGCGACTAGAAATTGCACATTACCATCATGATTGCGTTCGGTGTAGGGCGCCCGATGGTTAGGGGCCTTTCTTTGCTGCTTCATTTTTTTGTTTTCTTCCTAGCTTTCAATCAGTCTCTGGCACAGCAGAACAGAGTGGAGGCGACACACTGTAACGGAATATAATCCCGTGCTTTTATCTGTAAATCCAGTTTCCCAAAATCAGAGCCTTAGCGAGAAGCGAGTGAGAGAGAGATAGGTGGAGAGATAGTGTACGGATAAAATCAGAAATAAATAGCGTGGATAAAACAGCTAATCAGGATCGTTATCTTCGCTCGCATCATCGCTACGCTTCATCGCTGTCCGCCGATGTGATCTTTCGTCGAGTTTCATCGCAGTGCGTTGCGAACAAACCATTTTGGTTCGTAGATGAGCGTCAAGAACATGAGCACACAATCGTCGCCGCTACTGCTGCTGATAAACATCGGCAATTTGTCGCGTTTTGCTCGTCCAAACATTCACATACATGCAGGCACGCACACGAGCTATGTTGGTAGATAATTCAATCGAAGCAGCACCAGCGCTCAGCTGCTGTCGTTGCTTGTGCTTGTGGCCACTTTAGGCAGTTGACATTCATTTTCACCATTAAGGGCATGACAGGCGTGCGAGCGATCTCGCGCGATCACGCGAAACTGGATCACCATCGAGCGAGCGAGCGAATGCCTGCCGTTTATCATCGTTGGCGGTGGTGGTGGCGGTGGCAGCGGTTCGAACACTCGCGAAGGCGCAGTCTACTCCAAATCGGCAGCTGTCACAGCAGCAGCGAATATGTGGTGGCGCTAAAAATAATTAAAAGCGACTCAACGGCGACCGGAACGATGCGCTTGCCACATCGCTCGCGATGACATTCGACCTTGATCACGTTGCCATTGGTTATCGGCGGCGGCGGTGGTTGTTGTAGAGGGTTTTTTTTTTGTAGCAAAATGCCTTGTAATCACAATGGCCTTGTTGTCGCTCGGAAGTGGATCTTAATTCGTCGGTCGCAGACTCCGCAGCGCATGCATGACCCCATGGCCGCACGTTCAAGGGCAAGGTTTCGTGCTGTGCGAGGGTGTTTTTGCCAATCCGCCGATCCAAGCGTGCCGCCCGCGTCAACGAGCATAACAACCCATTTGTCATACTTATCACAATTTTGTCGCTCGCAACGATTTATCATACCTCAAGTCTCGGTCTCGGGCATGGGAGCCATTCCTCCAGTTAGCTAGCTGTACGTCGAGCGTTGGATTCGATTTCGAGTATTCGCGATGAGGTTGAACATCTGAGACAACGAGTGAACCACTGATGCGGTATAGTTGTTTCGGAATCGAAGAATCATTCGCTTCACTCTCTTGACTTCTGGAATCCGTAGGAAAGTAAAACTTTTCCGATTTCACACGATCGATTGGCGATTATTGTTGTTGCGAAAGCTGTCCTATAACTCAACCACCACGTGACAACCTGATCCCATTTATCAAGCGACTGTTCGTTCCCCTGTCAAGCCCCTTCGCGGTACAGCGATCACGGAACACGTGGTTGGCGAGGCTTCTGGTGTCGGCACTGCGTTAACGGGGATGAACGCGACACCAGGAACCGAAGATCGGTTGAGAAGTTTGCGGCAAAACGAAACAAACAAAAGGTTGATTGGCTGAATTGGCAAACCAAGCAAAAAAAAGGAAAGGGAAAGCTAACGGATGCTGTGTGAACGTCGGTCTCAGAGGAACAGAGTAGAGTAGAGAAAAGGAAGAGTAGAGCGCTTGGTTGGTGTGGGTTGAGTCGTTAACGTGCGCCACACCTAAACAAGCAACGATCAACTAATTTGCATTTAAATGAGAAATTTTACATCTTCAAACAGATCGCGTGCGCTCTCTCACTCTCTCTCTCTCTCTCTCTCTCTCTCTCTCTCTCTCTCTCTCTCTCTCTCTCTCTCTCTCTCTCTGTCTCTTCATCTTCCTCTCCATGACTGTCCTCCTCTTGCTATGACTTTACACCTTTCTTAGGTTTGTCCGGGAACTCCACACACCGCACACACACCACACCCGTAGGCACCGGATTTCCGTGGGTTGCAAACAGGTAGCAACGGCAACGACGACGGTGACGACTACACGCGCCGCCATCCATGGCCATCTTAGCCGCGTGGTTCCGCGTACCGCCGGACCACATCGAGAAGGCGGCGCGTTGTCAAATGCGGTTTCTGTCATCTGTCAGCTGCAGGGTCCGAAACGTGAAAGTGATACCCCAATTTGAACCATCGTCAGCTTCGGTTTATTAGTCGAAAAAGTGACGTGTTTACAGTATATTGACATCCAGTAAAGTGTTTGCGAAATAAAATGGATTTTTGTATGGAAAAAACCACAATATCGCAACCGAAGCCTTATTAGTGAAGGCCCTTCAGAGCCAACAGAATAATTTTGTCGGCGCTGTATGGCGTCGTGACAAGCTGGTCGTTAGAAAATTAGCTCGCAAGTGGAATGTAATATTTACGAAAATAAAGATAATCCATTTCAGACGATGATGATTAGAGCTATGAAACGTTTCTACTGATCTGCAGCTCAATTTCCCAACAAAGAGCATTCCTCCAGCATTGGATCTGATTGTGATAAAGCCGAACAGAAGGAATTCCACGAATTCACTCTCGATATTAGAACTCAGACTCCACGGCACTTTCACTGAACCGATAATCCACTCCAAAAACGGTGAAAGCCGGCGTGAGAAGCGCGCTTTTATGATCTAGCTTTTGATGTGTCTCCGGTTTTTATGATCGCTCGTTAAGGAGTTTTAATCATAAAAAAAACGAACGCCAAATGGGAATGCCCATCATCTCATTGCCTCCATCTCTCGTCCTCGGTTCCGGGGACTGTTTTTAATGATCCAACGCTTCTTCTAGGAGCGCGTTATTCGTTTGCATAATATTTATTCGCGCAGCAGCAGCAACAACAATTCAGAAAAAAGCTAAAACATTAGCCCGATTTATGGTTTCTGGCAAAATCGCAAAACGAAACAATTCGCCCATTGACAGCATGGAGAGCGTGTGTTAAAGCGCGAATTCCCTCGCATTCCCTCGCACTCGCATTTTTTTTTTTTTGTTTCGTGCCTGGGCAGAAAATGGCGCAGCCAAAACCACACCACACATGCACACGGAGAGTAGCTTCTTGGATTTGGAAGGTTCCAAGACAATGGCGAAAGCGCAAAGTACAAGCAGCGTCCTTCGTCCTCAAACACCTGCAACCGACTGACTGCGCACGAAAGGAGCGCAGAGGCGGTGGGATCTGGTTGATGCTCTTCCATCTAATCCTGGCATTTTCCCGCGAAACCTTTTGTTTCATTTTGATTCACGCTCGAAATCGAATAATCCCACTCGGTGCCGGTGGCCTTTGTAGGACGATAGGTGCCTTCTGCCAGCCCTTCTGAAGTGCTCGCGGCGCGTTGGCGATCGACGGTCGACGGACGGATCTGGAAATCCTTCGTTCACCAAACCCACCAACACTAAGGTGATGGTGGATGCTGCTGCTGCTGCTGCTGCTGCTGCTGCTGCTGCTGCTGCTGCTGCTGCTGCCATGTCTATTCATTCTGAATCAACTCGATCCCCTTCCAAAAACACGCATACAAACAGCGGTGGGATTAGTGACGTGCATGACGCAAAAAGGACCGGCACAACGACCGGCCACTAGCAACAACAAACAGTAAAGCACACGGTGGTCCTTCCACCAACCGCCACCAGCACCCACTACCAGTACCAGTTGGTTAATCTCTCCGGCTCCGGTGCAGGAAGAAGCCGGAGAAGCTTAGCAACGTTCGCTCGTTAGGTCGTCTTCGACTTTCGGCTTTCGTAATTTATGAGTTCTGCACGAGTGAATAATCGCCAGCGGGCGATCCGGGCGTTGAATCTTGGGCCGAAACCCCGGCCGGAGGGGTGGGGGGGGGGGGTGCCGAAACGAATCCATCAGCCTACGAACACCGCAGGACTAGAGGGTGTAGAGAGGCGTTTCCTTTCGACCTGTTCGGATCCATTTAATTAGCCCTTTCTCCGACTCCGCCATTCGCTTCTGGGGATTTTCGACATGTTACTGATTCGCCACCGCTGGCTTGTTGTATGATTTGTTCTCCAGGATGTTGGCCACACCGCGCAATCGGATCCTTTGAATACGAGTCCAATCGGATCGTTCTCGAATGCTGCCAACGACAAACGATTGCGTGTTGCACTCGTAAAACGCTCGTCGTTAGGCGCTACTACTCGTATTAATTATTGTAATCAGCATGTCCTGCCCGGCCGACAATCCATCCACCACCGAAATGTACCCTTTTCCGAACGTGACAAGTGGCATAGTCACGCACGTGGACGCCAGTCCCGCGGAATCTGCTTTATGGTCGGCTCTACCGGAAATGATGCAATCATAAACCCGCTCGTCTTATCGTGAGCCACAAAGTAGGGGTTGGTGGCCACGGAACCAGAGGAACGTTTGTAATATTCTACCCACGGAGGCTTGAGGGTTGGTCGTATCGTGGGGAAGTTTTCACGTGGGTTTTCCGTTGCTTTCGTTGTCTTATCGAAAATGGAATTACTTGGCACCGTACGAAACTGCCGTGCTCGTCCGGGAGAACGAAAATTATAATTAAGAGACCGCTAAAGGTACTGACGGAACGCGAGCGAACGCGTGGCTAAAGAACACTGAACAGCACTTGACATACCTCTTCGTAAAACTTCAGATGTGGTACCGGTTCCTCTGACACGTTGTCGCAAAAGTCTCTGAATAGAAGGTATCCTGTAAGAGAGAGGAGAAGGGGGATTATGGAGAGCATAATTTAGTAAAGAAGATAACATCGCTACAAGATAGTACGTGGTGAAACTCTGGTTATTAATTTATAAATGGAAACTGGAAAGGATTGCTCGCTAAAACGAGGACTACTTCAGTAACTTCCAGAGCTGCGAAAAGATTATTTCTCTGGTTTTATTCTAACAGCATCCTTGAAGATAAAAAGAGATATTAAAAGAAGCTAAAAGAAGAGCGCTGCCTGTTCATAATTTATGATCTACTCGATGCGTTGCCAATGCCATCTGGCCTTTGCCATCTTCCCTGCTCACTACTAATCGACTAATTACGCAAATATTTTGCAAGAGCATCATAAATTATTCCAAACAGCACAAGAAAAGAAAAGAAAAAGCGTGCAAAAAGCATAATCCATCGCAGCGCGTCAGCAGCAGTATGACAACGTGCTGCATTGAGCAAGCAGCTTGCAAGGCTTGCAAAGTAGTCTCCCCGCCCGTTCCCAAGGAAACTGGCATGAGAAGGTCACACAAAAAAGGAACGCATCGAAAGGATACTTGCTCTGAACAGGGCAAGGGTGGCTGCCGAACATTTTCTTCATAGTTGACGGCATTGCTTGCCTCTGATAACGGCATTTCTGATGCTTCGATGGACCCGTGGAGTGGAGCGAGAGGGCGAAAAGGGTATAGTTACAACAGTAGCAGCTACTGCCGGCTTCGTTCGCAGTTCGTGAAGACAAGTGACGTTGAATAATGGTCCGTGAAGAAGCTTGGCCACTTCACTTGACCTTACATTACGTTTACGGGCGTCAAGAACGTTGTCGAACGGTTTTCGGTTTTCATTTTTGCTTGCGAATATTCTACGGTTGCAGCTATGCCAAACAACAACAAAAAACACTTTAAGTGCAGTCCAGAATGCATAGTTAAGAGCCCTAAAAAGCCCCTGGTTGGTAGCACAAAAGTTTCTAAATTATGGAGCAGCGTGTTCCCTATCGAAGCACCACGAAATCATCGTCATTTGGCAGGCATGAGCTGAGCATGCAGTTGGACCGACCGGCCAAACAATCTGTAAATTGCACTTACCTAGTACTTGGTTGAATATTTTGTCAAAGTTGACCTCGTTCTCCTTTTCCAGATATTTGTGCATCACGCTCCGGACACTGTAATGAAAAAGGAAAGAGAAGAAAAAAGGTTACCCACCAAAAACAGTCACATTAGATTTTCAATTAACGACACACGAACCGGACGCACCGGACCGGCAGAGCCCATCAACGGGTTACGGTTATCATCACGCACGTGACGATCATATTCCTGGGGCGATGGAACTGAGTATGCTTGCCTCGAAAGGTTGCTGATCACTACTTCTTCTTCTTCATCCGTCTGTTCTTCTCCTTCTTCTGTTTCTGCTAGGGTCAAAGGGTTTAGTCAGCCAAATGTTGGCTTTACATATTCATGGAATATCTTACGACACTGTCTGGAGCACCATGGCCATTCTGCTTTTGGCCAGCAACATTTTTGAATTGTAAATTTCCCCCATCCCCTTGACGGCTTGGCCTCTAGTGCACCACCGGCTGACATGGCAATCAAGGCAGAGAGCCAACCCAATAAACGTCCATTCCCGGGATCCTGCGTGGCACGTACACCGGTGACGTGGGAGGGAAGGGCGAGGTACCATTCATAATTAATTAAACTCAAAAGTCCAACCACACTTGGCCGCAACGCACACACACCAGCGCGCGTTCATTTGATGACATAAAAACGGATCCATCCAGGGACGGCACTACTGGCAGCCACCGGATTCGCTATTGTCAGCAAAATCACGTAACACCTTCAGCCTCGGCCCGAAGAGGGAACCTAGGACTCTCAAGGATCTACACCTCCTAATGGATGATGTTTCCTTCGGTCTTGCATGGCCGGAGATGATGACAACGGGGACGACGATGGGAATTGCTACCACTACTGGCACCGTTCAACAAAGTTGTCGGTCTCACGCGGCCCAACGGATTATTAATTACTCAATTCGGGCTCGGGCATCTCGTCCTTTCCTTCCTTCCGATAATCCGGTCCCTACGCGATCTGTCGAGTGTCGTCTGCGTTGATGACACCACGATCCCTTCACCGGAGCAAGGAGTTCATTATAAATTTCATTAATAAGTTAAACTTTGCGTTCGAATTCCGCCCGAACCGGGAGCCGAAACGGGTGTCGATTAATTTTTCACAAACCGATCACTTTCCTGATAAATGTGGGAATTCGCTAAACTCTGTTCGATGCTCGAACTCGAACTCGAAGCAATGAGAAGACAAGCAGCGATCCGATCCGTTCAGTCAGGAAGATAAGGCTTACGGTGATGCTGATGCCGATGATGACGATTCGGAATCGAGTCCCCCTCCCAGGGCAAATAGATTGGCAGCCGTCAGCCGTGGGATGGCAAATGGGATCAGGACCTCGGTCGGTGTCGGTGCTAGGTAGCGGAGGAACCGCGGTAGGGGTTCTATTGACTGGCTAATTACCACGGAGCGCCATTACCGCGAAACATGAACGCGAAGAGCGCGCTGTTTTGGGGGGGGGGGGGGGGGGGGGGGCAGGACTATTTATCATCCTCGTTCGACTCCCGTCCCCGGGGGGAAAGGGGACGAGGCAGGTTCCGGTTGAGGTGTTCTCCAATTTCATAGTAATTTCACTAAACTAAATGATTCCCCTGTGTAGCTCTAATGATACGATATCAATCTTTCATTCTGCGGTTGGCATTGACTCGTTCGCTCCCGGATTAAAAGCTGCCATCAGAGGGCCAGGCTGCTTTTGAAGTGTATAAATCATTTTCGGGATTTTTGGGAAGAGAAGGAAGACTGGCTGGAGGTGAAGAATGGCTCTAATCGATATAATGCTAAACGAGGGGGCGCAAATTCTCAAGAACCATCCTTTTGCTGCTAAATACCTTGTTTTGCGGTTCGCAAGCAGTTCAGCAAGAGTTAATTTAGCACAAAGGCTGTTTAGCACAGTGGATTGCTTTGCTTGACAACCGTTTAAATAGAAACAGTTGACACTCTCTTGTTCATCTAAGTAACCATTGCCAACCATTGACGCTCTCTAGTCCAAGTCATTGCCTTCGTTCGTCTGCAACATTGTGCAGCTATTCCGTGTTCCGTTCCTTCACCGTAAAGTAGGGCCAGTGTACAGTGAGTCATCTCGTGTGATCGAACACACACGCTCCGGCCACCTACTTGGCTGGTGTCGATTTCAGGGGGTAAGTAGCGCCAAGAAAAAAAACCACCCTAGGGGCACGAAAAGAAGCTGCATATCGAGCGGCTGTGCTGTGTGTCCATCAAAAAAATGCCACCACTGCCTGAGGCCGCCGCGTGGGCGGTCTGCAATTCGAAAGCAAACAATAAAAAAAAAACAACGTAATGGCATCTTAACCTCACCAACGAGCTCCATCTCGACCACTCACGCACACACTCGCTTGAGACACTTGTGGCATGCGATTATTGTGTCCTCCGAGAGGGTACCGGAAACCTGTTCCGTCTGGGTTTCTTTTTTAATCATGAATCATCACGCTGGCTGGTCGGCGTCGCCATTGAGTGTGGGGCACACGCGGAGAAGTAGGAAACGGAGAGGACCGCAAAAATTGCAAAAATTAAATTGAAACTTTCACCAGCAGGTATGGGCCACGGAGGATCAACACCTTTACGGCAAGTGACAACCCTTGCAATGATTTCGTCGGCATGAACCAAGCAACCGCTGGAACATCGTTGGATTGCTTTCTTTTTTTGTTTTTTTTTTCGCGAAGATCGTCTTAGGCAGGTACGTGTTTATAAAATTTCGTTTCAACGCAATTGATTTGCCTAATTCCCGTAAGGCATTCCTCCGGTTCGTACATTAGTCCACGGAGGTTACAAGAGATTAACTCTCTATTTCATGTTCTAAAGAACTGACAGACATTGTTTAAGGGAGAAACATCGGTATTTTCGGGCCAGAAAAAGGCCCGTTTTTGACGATTTTTTGTTACGTAACCATTCAACTTTATTTTTCAAGTAAATGGCATATTAATCTACAACTTTTGAAGAATATTTGGTATTATTTTGAGCAACATTCATTGAAATATTAATCCATGCCATCAAATTTAGGCAATCTTGTCTTCGAAAAGATACTTTGCTGGTGCCCATCGTAGCAACATGACGGGTCATCTGAACTATACAAATAGATATTCGCTAGAAAAAACTGCCATAAAAAACGAACTTTACAGATTTGTTTAAAAAAAAGTATAAACAATTTTAATGATATCTCGACGAGACTACCTGGCAAAAAGTGTACAGATTATGTGTTAAAAATTTCAAAACTATCGGCCCAGTAGTTTTTACGGTACGATGGGCACCGACTTTGAAAACGTTGGTTTTGGGAAACGCTTTTCAAAGTAGCGAGCTGCATGGAGCCTTGTATGAAAGGCAAATTCTCAAAAATCTATAACTTTGTCAGTTTTGTTTCGATTGATCCAAAATTTTTACACAATGTTCTTGAAAGGATCTGTATTCAGGGAAAAATGTTAAAAATATGTGTCGCAAAAAAAATTAAATACCGAAGTCCCCCCTTAATCCAACGCGCGGATTGATTCCAAACAACAGTCATAAGCCTCATTGGTTCGGTTCTTCTCTTGGGGCTAATTGAATCATCAACACCACCTATCAGTAACGTAATATCTGCAATTTACAAGCACGCGAGAGGACGCCCAGGACGTCGACAGCGTCAATCCTGTCACTCGAGGTCAAAATCGAAGAAAAAAGCGCGCCACAACACCTACACCGTGGCGACTCTGGCGAAGGGTATCTGGAATGCAAATAGAATCGACAGCTTTCTGCTAAATTGATTAATCGAACACACACACATAGCCCCCGCGTGCGATGAATGATACGAACGCGAGAAGCGCCGCATGCCACAAATTGAACCTGTCGCTCAATGCGCGTCCGTTCGTGCGTGTTCCCCTTGCGCGGGGTGAAGGAGTAGGGCGGAAGGAAAGCAAATTGAACGGCAAGGCGCATCTGCACCATGGCAATGCACCGATGATGGACCACGAGGCTTCCTTGACGCTGGCTTGATGCTACTCGCTACTATCAGCATCATCCATCCATCGCACAGACCCGACGCGATGTTCGTCCGTTCGTCGGTTGGCTACAAGTTTTGCTTGATACATTCAACGTCAGCGACCGGAGTCCAGGGGGTGGCCGCGTTAGCGTGGGCGTAATTTAAAGTGAGCATCGGCTTTAAAGCCGTCAAGCCAAGCACAAGCACACGCGACGCAGGATCGCTTGCCCAGGGATATCGGGTTCCACTCTTGTTGTCAGAGCCACTTGCCCAGCGGGCTTGAAGGTTCATTCACCAACGTGCAATAGACGCGCAAGGTGGTGGTTCCGGTTTGAAGTATCATCCAAGAAGCAGAAAAAAGGGAGGGGGATCGTCGTCGAGCAGCACTTTTGGATTCTGGTAGCATCCTACGCAAATTTGCATTAAATTTCAACTGATTGCAAGTCCGGATGAAGGGTTCATCTTGCCGTTGGCGTCGTCGTCGTCTCGATTTTAATAGTTACTCAAATTTCATTTCCATTCGTCGTATGCTTGTGGGTTTGTGTATCATCCAACGCACCGGGAAGGTTCAGATAACGAGCATGTTGGGCGTACACTTTTTAGCAATGCGATGTGGGTGGTCTCTATGCTACCGGCCGTCCGTTACGCTTCAGATCGATTGAATGGGATCCAAAGGCCACGCCGTAGAACCATAGAGATCCTATTGATCCAACATGGAGTCCGCTTTTTGGCCATTAGTGTTCAATCATTTGCGGTACCGCGGTACGTAAATGCTTCAAGTGGCACAAAGTGACACGCTCAAACACTGTCATCGATTGCCAATCATAACCAGCATTCAGTATACAATGGGGAGTGCATTTGAATTCAATCTGTTTTCGTCCAGAACTTCCCTTCCCCCTCCCGGGCAAACGCCTCATGGAGGCGCAGTAACTTCCGCTGTTGAGAGCTCAACAAAGCACGCTTGCAGTGTCAACGACAGTCGCCTGTCAGGAGTTGTCTCGGGGCGAGAAATCCTACGACATGTAGTAGGAAGAAAATGCAGGAAAATTGTTTCGAAACTAGTTCGACATCTTGCTAACGAACGATCCAGTCTGCACGTATTGCTTACACAAATCAACAGACGTTGGATGCAGAACGAACGAAGGACTCCCTCTCGTCTGCCTCAACAACAATCTGCAGTCGGAAAAGTGATTGTTGGCGTCCGGAAAAAAAGAAGAAAAGTATAATTCAAGAACTCAACTCAACAAAAAGGCTACCGGGAGAAGCCCTAACAAAACCGGGGGGCCGATAACGATGCTACGTTCATCCATACATACTCGTGCTTCATTCATAATGAGCTACCGTGGTTTTTCAAGTGATCTTGTGCGTCTCAACAGACACATAGAACGCTGTAGGGCACGGTGAAGGGCGTACGTAATGGGGTCAAAGGCGAGCTATTTCCGGACAAAATGGCCAGCTTGGTCGCAAAACACGGAAACACGCTGATGCTACTGCCGCCGCTGCTGCAATCGTTACTTCATGTCGCGCAGCATAAAGAATGTTACCTTTCCCGGGGCGGGTGGAGCAGGAGCAAGGTAGTGGCCAACCCGAAACGATCTCCGGTACTGTCCGGAATGGCCCACCGGAGACCCGTTTGCTTCATTACCGAGCGCAAACGAGTAAAGCCAGTCCTGACCTTCGCCTCCGTGATGGTGGCGGGTGTCTGGGATTTTTGTTTTCATTTTCCTCGTTTGTTGAATGACACCCTTGAGAAGAGCGAGTTGGCTCGGTCAGCCGGTCCGGCATGGGAAAGCGGGGCCAATTAGTTTTTATTTCGCCGTCCCGGGAAAGACCGGCCGGCCATTGTATATCCTCAGTGTGCCCGTATAATCCGGCAGCAAAATTGAATTCCCAGACATTCAGGGTGGAATTTTTGACGCCATTCCTGAAAATGCGTCGCCAGCCAGCCAGC
>NC_064878.1:2695000-2702500 GCF_943734665.1 Anopheles aquasalis | reverse complement strand
TCCCAATATCGACTTTCGAAAGATCATCGGCATCGGCAAGCCGCACATAGTTTAGCCGATGGTGCCCTCTGTTCTCTGCTTTCTTTTTATCTTTCTCTCTCTCTCTCTCTCTCTCTCTCTCTCTCTCTCTCTCTCTCTCTCTCTCTGGCGCGGTTTATTAGCGGAACACCGCGACTGATGTGCGGTTTTGCTGTCATGTCATGTCGGAGGGGGGGCGCGGGAACGTGGGGTGCGCAACGACGATTCGGTTGGCCAATTTGATGGGCACGCACGACCGCGCACGAGTCGCGAAACTCAATATTATCGTCACGTGCCATCCGCCGCAGGTGAGGACGAACGCACCCAGGCCGCACAGGCGGCCGCCTGTTGTTACGAACGTGAGTGCCTTTGCTAAAACGTTCCCTTCGAACAACTCCCTTTCCCGCACCATTCGCTTGGTAAGGCAAACGAAATGTCGTGCGAATCAAAATCACGTACCAACGTCGTCGTCGTCGTCGTCAGGGGCGAGCTTTACCCTCCAACTTCCTCCAATCAACCAACCATCCGTACTGCGCTGCGCTGACATTAATCGAAAACCACAAACAGAACCGGGGCGGAACATAATTTGGTCGACGATATTGTCAACATCAGATCCACACAAATCCCGGTTATTATGCTGGCGGGTGCGCGGCCAACGGCGGTGCACGTATGTTGTGCAGTGTCGCAGGAGGCCACGAGCAAAGTCACCGAAATCGAACCGGGCCCCGTGTCACTCGGCGTGCGAACGTTGACAATCTGTCAGGTTTTGGTTTGGATGTCGGACCGGATTAGTAGGCCGTGGACGACGAAGACGACGACGACGAAGAGTAGGTTACTGAGGATGAGGAACCGACTTGAGCGGCAGTAAAGCTCCATCACTCTTTACCGTCTTAAGGCAATGGCAATATGGTTCCAAACAAACTCTTGGAAATCAATTCCCCAATATTCGACTTTACAGACGAGACAGAGAGAGAGAGAGAGAGAGAGAGAGAGAGAGAGAGAGAGAGGGAGAAAGCGAGAAAAAAAGAAAAAGAGAGGCGTAAGGCGTCCTTGGTATCCTTTTCTGGCGGTCGCTGTCGTCGGTTCCAGCTTCTTCCAGGTTCGAGAGTACCTTCCGATGACGATACCGACGATAATGACGATGAGCGGTGTGTAGTAGTGTCTGTGGATCGCGCGATACCTTCGTTCGCCTACATGTCGTCTCTGTCGCCCATCTCGTAAGAGCTCAAACATCGCAAAGCATGTGAATCGATGCCAATCAAATCATGTCAAATCGGGGGGCGCACCTTCCATTGCCCGCATGACACACACCACACCACACGCCTATCCTTTGATGATTGTTCCTTACCTGGAAAAGGGACGGAAGAGAACAGTACCAGCGACGTTAGATGATACAGATTAGAATGATTGAAATGGAAGGACCGTGATGCGAGCATCGTGTTCGTGGAGGACAGGGGAAGCGAAATGGATGGAATTGGATCACGCCCGTTCCACTCCTCCGCACTGGATGTAGTGCCTATCGCAGTGGAAGATGTTTGAGCAGATTACGCGCCAAATTCGCGAATCGATTATCGATTATCCTTTTTGGAATGTTGCCCCGGTGCCACGATGGGCGGAAAACAATCGCAATTTGTGACAAATAATGCTGATCTCTCTCGTAATGGATTGGAACACCATTTTTGGAATGTTTTTTTTATTCGTAAACATGTTGACCAATTTGCATAATAAGTGGCCTACAAGCTGCATCATCCTGTCGCATTTCATTAGAAAAGTAGAGGACACCTCAATCCGCACACCAAGTCTTCCAGGAATTCCATATAGTACGACTTAATTGCATGATATTTTAGAAGAAGTTGTCTCCAGTAGAGCGTGGTAGGATCAATAATACAATTCGAAAAGAAAACCTTTACCCTTTTACATTCGATCAGTGCATTCCCTAGTGACCAATGTTGAAATGTTTCCTTTAACACTAACCACTGTTGATAGGGTCATCAGTTTTCTCATTTTCATGCAAATCGATGATCGGAAAAACACACAAAAACACACCACGGAATACAGACGCGTGAATTTCCTCTGTGTGCTAACTGGTGTCGGTTATTGATGATAATGTCGACCCACCCTGTTCTGAATTCTTCTTCTCTCTCTTCTCGACCCAACGGGCGAGCAAAATCGAAACTATTCGATGATGATTAATTGGCTTTTTTGGGGGGAATGCAAAAAGAGCGCTTGCGATGGAATGGCAAAACCACGAACCAAAGAAAGAGAGAAAGAGAAAAAAACGAAAATAAAGGGGAATAGCCCACGGCCACACGTGTCCTTTGTGCCCTGGGCCGTCAGACAGCACCATAAATTACAGTATTCGAGAGACTCCAGAGACTGGAAAAAAACAAAAAAAAATCCAAATACGGAACCCATGTACCCGGTCAGAGAACACCGTGCACGGGAAAGCCGGGAATCGATGTGTTGTCCATTTGGTCTATTTTTCGGACAAGCCCAAATGGTTGTAGGTCTCTACTGGCTGGCTGGCTGGCTGGCTGGCAAGGAGGAGTGCCTGTGAAGCGAAGAGTGAAACCGGAGAGTTAATCCATTTCGATTTTATTTGACAAACAACGAGCACGCACGCGGAGTGCTTTGGGGAGCGGAGGTGACGTCGTCGGTTATCGATTTAACCGTTCGATTGACCACCATTCAGCAGCAGACCGATAGCGTCAAGGAGAAAGAAAGAAAGCGAGTGTCCTGATCCACAGGGTTCACGGTTGAACGCGCCCAGTTCCGAGAAGTGAAACCTACGAGCCAAGCAAACTCTTAAAGCTAGAGAGCTGAAGAACGGAACTCGAACGTTGGATAAAACGAGTCGCGACCACCTTCCCGGTAATGGAAACGGTAGTTCCCCGTTATCGACATCCATTTAACCGGAACGCTTGATATATTCGGCAAACAGCAACAGCAGCTTCCGGCTCCTCCATAATCATTGTTGAGCAGAACACAACTGCCCTGGCGGTGGCAGAGCAGGAAGGACCATCCGATAAAACCCGACCAAGCAAGACGCGCGTGATCTCGTGTGAAACAACACACAAGCAACAACATTCCCGAAATTAAAATTCACGAATTCAGACAGCAAACAAACAACACACGGCAACGCTCCCATCTCTTTCCGTTCTTTTTTTTTTTTTGGCAACCATCCGCCATGGTTAGGACGGGAGGCGTGTGTTTCCGAACACAAGCCAGTTCCCGTGGAAAACAGGAAGCCCAAATGTGTTTCATGTGTTTCCATTTCATCCACTTTTCCGCACCCAACCGAAACTGAGGTGGAGATGAAAATTAGAGGATGAAATCCCCACAAAATCACAAAACAGAAACCCGGATCGGATGGTGCGCCAACCGGGCAAATGACGAAGACAAATAGGTCGGACCACTGTGTCTGTGTCCGGTGCTGTGTTGGTGTGCAATAGAGAAAATTTGCCAGGAAAGGGAAACGAAACGAACTGAAACCTGTAATCGATACTGTTGTTGGCATGATTTACAAACACCCAGCAAAGGAACGGAGAGAAAGAGAGAGGGAACTTGGATAATGTGGTCTGGGTCAACCCTGGGCTTAAAGCTGGTCACTCTGCATCTTCTATTTCTTTTTTGCTCTCTTTCGTTTTCGTCTCGTTCAGTTGAAATTTGAGATGTGCGTTCTAACTTTGCTCAATGGCTTTTCCCTTCTCCGTCTTCGTTTTTTATGCTTCTGATCTTAAATTTCTTCAGTTTTTTTTGTTTATGTTTTTTAGATTTCGCTGTCATTTATTACTTTCCAGCTCTTTGGATAATGCTTCGCTTCTTATTATCTGTTGCATTTGATTCCTGTGTTTTAAAGAATCATTACAAAAAAGTTTATACTAGTTGACTTTTGTAATTTTAAATCTTTTCTGCTTCTTAAGAAGATTTTCCTTTTATTATTTGTTTTGATGGGCGTCTCATTTTCAAAGACAGAAATGAAATTTATTGCTTTCCCACTCTTAGCATTAATCTTCCCTTCTGTTTGCTCGCCGTGCGGATCCATCGGTCAAAAGAAAAAGTCAACCCTCTGCTCCTCCAGCGAGTCAGTTCATCGTCACCGTCGTCTTCGTCGTCGTCATCGAAAAAGAGCTGCCAAATAAACAGCGGACCACCGAAAGGGGCCAAATCCCTTACGAAGCGACACCGAGGGTCCGACAGTTCTTGGACCATCTGACACTCGTTATCCTATCCAAAATCCGTATCGGTCTCGGTTGGTGCTGGCTACCTAAGCCCGGTCTAGGGACTTGGAGTGTGTCCTCTTCGAAAGTTGTGTGATGTTTGGCTTGTTGTTCATTTTCCGCTGGAACGGACACCAACTAGCGGGCGTAGTGTGGCGAGCAAGGTTTTGGCTTTGTCTAGCTCACTGGCAGCCTCGTTCTGATTGGGCTCCTGATTCGGATCCTACGGCGACATCCACACGTCGGTGGTTTTCTGGGCCGGGGAGGGAAAATTGATTTTTCACTAGACTGCTGTCGTCGCATTGAGAGAAAATGGATTTCAACCGTCCGTAACCTCGCGCCACACTCATACTTTATCATTATCAGCACGCATGGAATGGTGGAGATTTCTTGATGTGAAACCGGACTTGCTAGCTCCGCGTCTCTGTGTCTTTTATCAACCGAAAAAGCAGGCACAAAACCACAAAAACTGCGCTTCGGATTAGCGCGCAAACGAATGGGAGGAGCACAGTGATGAAGATTATCTTTCATTCGGCGGCCGCCATCGCAACGCCCGGCATCGAACGGTGTTCGGCGGAAAGAAATGTCGCTTTTCGCGATGTAGAAGATTGAATTTTTCTTTCATTTTTCCAACGATCAATCTTCTAGCGCCATAAGCTAGAGGGACCCCACAACTAGTGCCCAACCCATAGCTACGAACAGAGGGCCAGTGATCGATTGTGTGGCCACTGCCCACAGGGAAGCTTCGCTCGATGGCAATCCCCCCGTAGTCCAGAAAAGACAAACTACTATGTTGCCTCCCAAAGCACACTGACACAATTGATGGAATTAGAATCGCATAAAGCGACTACAGCATGTTGCAATGCAGGTCATGCCCACCTCCACCTCTGGCCGATCATCCAATCGGATAATTGAATTTGATAACAGAGCGAACCAACTAAAACAAAAACCGGAAAACATAATGCCCCATCCGAGTAAGTGACTGAGTGTTACTGGGAAAAGTGTTCCCATTCTGGCACCTGCGACAGCTCCTGCATCGGCAACACGGAGGCATCCAGCTGCCAGCGAGCGCTGCAGCCACAACGCTGTTAGCGCAATAATTTGTTCGGAGCAAACCTGCAACCATCGTCGTGCATCGTCCAGAGTGCACTGGTGCACCGGTGGCAATAATGGGATTAGCGGAATGGAGAGCCAAATTCGATCGTTCGGCGAACGGCGACCGCTCTGTCGGATGAGAATCGAATTAATCCGTTACCATTTTTTACTTTCTTTGGCTCGGTTCGAGATTCGTCCATCGATTACCATTGTGGAGTGGATTTGCTTAACAGGATTTGCAGCTTTCGCCGTCGGGATTTTGCATTGGTTTTTACAGGACACGTTACATTCCGTTAGGTTTACTGCGTTGCTATGGATTGTATTGCAACACAACAGACTGTTTGAACTATTAAAACTGGTTTTACCCAGTAGAATCTCCTACAGTTTCATAAAAATGCGAATTTAATATCATAAATCATGTCAATAGAGGGGTTGCCATTGTGAAGTACTAAACGTAAATGCTTAAGGACAAAGGAAAAAGAATGGACAGGAATGGTAAGATTAATGTTATTCTGGGCAACGCCGAGACTCTGGCTAGACAGGGGGCATCCAATCCAGCGAAGAAAAAGAAATTAATAAAAGAAGCCGCGCATAACAACACAACCAAAATGGTCCTGGTGTGTAAGTGGTGCGAGACGAGAGACGCAAAATGTCATCCGCAGCAGGCGGCAGCTGTCAACGGCATGCACTCGCCGCCTCCCACCCATCCCAGCGCAACGTGCTGGCCCGTTGTAAAAACAAACAAAATGGCATCCGCACCGTCGTCCGTAGCTACGACAACGACGAGGGGTTCATGTTCATGGAGAGTAGCTTACTATGTGAGCGATCATAGCACCCTCTGTGATGTAATACGACAACGGAGACTGGTGACAGCTTATGTCAAAAAAAAGGATATCCCCGATGGAACACTCCTTGTCGGGGGAGCGAATTTATTAAAAACAATAGTTGGCGCAAACAGGGAGCCAAAATATATATCGCTATGCGATTATTCGTTTGGTATTTTAACCCGAACTAAGACCCCGAGCCGGCAACAGTAACGAAGCAAAGTTGGAAGTTGGACGATAAGGTAACCCCTTAAGCAAAACGGCGTATCTCTAGTGTGTGCCCGAGCGAGTGTTAGCTATTTATCCAAGCACCCACAAATGAACGCACAAGACCGCGTCCGCTACCAGAGCACAAGAGATTGAACTCGAGATTCGTGCTCGTACCATTTCTCAAAGGCAGAGTCGAGTAAATATTTACACCGGGCACCCGTCGCGCGCGCGTTGCGTTGCCAATATGTGCCAAACACAGGGCCCCCCCCCGTTAGGCACACATGTGTCCGGTACAGGCGCGGCGTCTCAAATGCTGCAGCTTCCGGTTACGTGGCGTGTTCTCCTCCGCACGACAGGCAGGTTTGGCGAAGCTAATGAAGAAGCCGCCATCTTTAGCAACATTGTTTCAAATCACCGTACCCCGTCTTGGGCCGGGAGTTTTACTCTCACGACGATACTCCCTTTAAGATTTCGTTTGCTAAGATCGTGTTTGGATTCCTGGTTCAGGGTGTTTAAAAATAATTTCTTGAAACGCTGTACAACGCAGGGCAAACGGCTCCTGGCACCGCTGATCTAACACGCCCCGCCGGTGTACCGTTGTGGTCGATTGTTCTTGTCAAAAGAGTCAACTACACGTGCACTCCGGCCGGTGGCCCTGCAGGCCATACCGAGACCTACCGGAACGTGGCGACTGTGGTTTTGTACGGGAGCCTGATCACGATGCCAACGGCCAACCCAGGCCAACCCAGGCTAACGAGCAGCGCCAGCTGGAAGTGGTTGGTAAATTGAATTTACTCCTTCGCTTCCAGCGACCCAGAGCGAGAGCACAGAACGACGCTAGTAGCACACAGCTAGTGTGTATGTGTCAGTTCCCGGTGAAAATGGAACTTTTGCTGCATGCAAAGCGTGTGCGAAAGGCGCGAGGCGTCAGCAGGAACATGACATCGTGCCTGGGAGGAGAGGGAGGGAGAGCAGATTATGCAAAATCTCTCCCTCCAGGTTTCTGCCAACTTCCAGCCACGTGACACGCAGCTGGCGTTATGAAGAGATAAACTGGCTTTGGCTCTCTTCCCGGGCGCCTAGTCCGCTGCTCTATGTCTGCCTTTTCCGACCTCCGCAGTGTAGTGGAACAG
>NC_064878.1:2597500-2692500 GCF_943734665.1 Anopheles aquasalis | reverse complement strand
CATCGGCCCAAGGACAAAGCGGCCAAATGCGAAATCTGGCATCCAAGTGATTGGGAAGAACGGAGGGATATCGGGGGTGGTCTGGTCGCTCTGGCGTCAGAGCTCAGCGCCACTCAACCGTACCACCATCAATCTCTTATTCCGTATCTTCCGCTTGATCCATCTCGAGCTCTCGAACGTTACGAGCGAGTTCTGCGTAAGGTTCGCTGGAGATCAGATTCATTTCCTTTCGGTTCCCTTGCCCTTTTCCTCTATCACTCCTTCCGGCGGTGGCAGAGTGTGGTCCGAATAAAGAAAATGATGATTCCGGTGCTCTGCCGTCCACTATAGGGACAGAGTTCGATTTGAACGATTGATCTTACCCAACGATGAACCACGGGGCTGAAGAGGTTCATTGCCACCGACACACCACCACCACCACCACCACCACAGCGAGTATGGAAACGGAAACGGTGCCTCCAACAATTGATTTTGAAATGTCGATGTATTTGTGTCCCGACATAAAAGAGGCAAATCTCATCGGATTCAGTCACGTTAAGCGGACGCGATCGGATCGATTACGAGAGTTTCCTCGCAGCCACAAAACCGAAACCGAAAATCAGTACCCTCCTGTGGTCACACAGATATCTCTGCCATACACACAACACATCCACAGCCCGCCCTCAACTCTGTCTGCATTTCTTAACTTTCCACCAAAAAACGATGGATGTGCTGGGAGTTGGAGTGACTTTTCATTTAACTTCAACCTCAACAACTTCAACTTTGCCGTCGTCGACTGCTACCCCATAAATGGCCACATATCCTGACCAGCAGAGCAGTTGAAGTTCAGAGAAGAAGTAGAAGAAGACGAAACAAGTTGTCAAGCGCTAAGCCCCGTGGCCCAGACACGGCGATGCTGCGGGAAAATGATTCGGAAAAGTCAAAACTTGTTTGCTGCGTTCGTTTTGACTTCGAAAATCACTCTCCCGCTCGACGAAGGGACAACGATGAATGTGGCACAAAACTTTATCATCGAGCGTGTCCGTTGCCAGGGGAAAGCTGTATCATTGTCCCCCCATCAGTGGGGCACGCACGGTTGGAATGACTTTTTGGACTCGGCTCACTCTCGGTGGAAGCAAGTTTTGTCCCGCTTCTTCTTATCTTGTTCCTTTTGTTTCGATTGTTTGCCGTTTGAAATTGTGGTACGACAAAACGGGTTAGTGTGAGATTGTCCCACGGAATCCAAGGATACGCGAGTTGTCTTCAATATCAACCACACAGCACAGCACAACCCGCTAAGCACATTAGAGTAACCGCTGCTCCAGCGTAGCAACCACTCAACGGTAGCGCATCACAGTAACCACCGGCTGGTGTGCCAACGACGCCATCATTACCGCGCTCAGAGATACAATGAAACAAAATGGCAAAATGAGGAAAATTTAAACCAACACACACAGGGACGCGCGCACGAAGCACTCGTGCGATGGTAATTGATTTTTACGATGGCGAGCGTGCACGTTGACAATTGTGGTGGTGGAGGTTGGTGTTGGTGGTGAGTGGATGAGTTGTGCAAACACTTTTACGACTTTATCGTGATGGCGCACGCACACACACAATCACACACATTCAGCGTGTGCAGCTGTGAACATAAATTCCACTTCCACCAGCAGCCTCGATCGGTTGTAAAGCAACAGCGGCAGAGAGTAAGTGGCGAAAAGAGAAAGATAATTTCCCCGTTTTATGATCCGGATGCTCACGCGATCCGCATCGTTTTAATACGGCTTTGCTTTCCCTCGATGAGTGAGCCCCGGCAGCTGATTAATAATGGGTTTAAGGCGCCATATTGTAGTATATTTTTCAGTTTTGTTACCATTTTATTTTGGTGGGAAATCCTTCATACAACTCTGGTGGAGAAATTCAATACGATACGACGATTTTTCGTTTGATGAATATTTTTAAAATAATGTTTGAACTGTCCTTTACAAAAACCACCAATTTGGGGCTATATATCTTATGTTTCCATCATAAAAACGCGAAAAAATCGTGAAAAAACGTGAAACACCATGCGCCTCCATTTTCAAAATTTTTGATTTTGTCTCCACAACGCGCTGCTTGAGGCCTAGTGAACTTTCTTGTGACTCCAAATCGCCTCACCAACCGCTCGATAATTAATGTAGGTTCAGTTTCCACGCCACCGAAACTGGTTTACCCTGGCGATGGTGACCTTCTCGGTATGTTAATGGGTTCCATCGCTTGGCGAGCCACATTACACGCGTTCCCAACACCATCATCATCGTTGTCGCTTGCTACGAGTCCAGCCGAGAACAACATTTGTCACAAGTAAGGTAAAGTAAAGCGCGCGCCATCTAGGGAGGCAGCGATGCCGCGTTGCCAAGCCGACAACTATTTGTCAGCCATTTTTTCGTCATTCGTTTTAAGGACACAAAATGGAGCACTGAAGATACGCAGATACTACCTTCGTTACTGGGCGCTGGGCAGTCATTCATTTCGCAATCTTACCCCCAACAGAAACAGGCTTATTGCATGGTGTGTGGGTGCGTGCGCGTGTCGCATCGACGTGACACCAGTTCGTCCCGCAGTTCGTGAAGTATCATCCCCCATTTAGGTTGATAAATGAGGCCTCTCTTAAGGAAAGTCTTTTGTTTCGCTTAAAAGTGTGTTACAAAATGGGGGAGTGAAAAATGGCGCGCGAGCAGAGAAGTGGCATTATCTTTCGTTCGGTCCAGCAGCGCCTAGAATAAGTGAATATGCTATGAATGCTTTTCCGTAAGTTCGACACCACCGATTGATGTTTTATCCACTTTTGTTGTTTCCGTTTGTTTTCCCTTCATTTTCTATGCTACCAACCACACACATACAAACAAGAGGAATCAAACTGTCAATCATCATAATCAGATCCCGAAGTTACTTGCCATCCAAGTAGTGCAAGCGTGTCCCCTGTACACGCAGAGAGAGAGATAGAGGGAGCAAACTTTCGCACAACGAGAGGCAATTGCGGAACGTCAAACATCATTGGAGGCCCCGCGGACCGAACTCCATCTTCACTAATGTCAGACGACACGGTCGCTTCCCTCTAATTAGTTCCTTATCGTATTTATTACCATCAATTCCCGCTCCTTCGCTACGGCGAGACGACTGATTGGATGCGAATGGCGGCCATTCGGTCGTGAACATGTTCGCATGTTCGCGTGTCCCCGTCCCTGTCCCTGTGGCCCCTTCGTAACAATCCGTAGGAGCGCCGCCACACGACATTACGACGACCGAGTTTCCCTTTGCAACGGAAGCGACACGGGCGCCTAGACAATCGATAACGAATTCCAAATTATTGTCTCGCAATTCGCAGAGAAAATGCGATTCGCTCCCCACCGCCCGGCACTCGGAAAAACTCGGACGAATAAGTTGAGCTTTTGTTAATAAATAAATCTCATTCGTTTGACTTTTTTATCTCTTTTATGGACACTTTGACAGGACACGCGAGTGGCCGCGAGTGCTTGCTACCGAAGACCATCAGACGACGACAAAAGACGCCGGCACGGCTCGCACAAGGATAATAATCGTATATTTTATCCGATACTCTCGCGCTCGCTACTGCCCGGCTCCCAATCGCAAGGCGCATCAAGAAGCCACGCGATAAAGCGTGTCCTTAATCAACCTCGAGAAAGCGACGCTGGTTTTAGCGTTCTCAGCACTGTTTCACCTCGCGCCCCTTTCGCACTCCTAACGGAGCTTCTTTGTCTTCATTATCAGCTCGCTGCTCAGACGGATAACGGCTCGTTTCGTGCGAAAGAAAAGAGCAATCGCGAGATGTTCTACGCGGGGGTTTAAGGAATAAAAATGGCTTTATCCTCGGCTCTGAGAATGCTCTAATCCTAGCTTCGATGATGAAAATGGAACCGAAAAGTCAAATCCCACACTGGGGGGGGGGGGGGTGGGGTAAGCATGAAGTATGCTCATAAAACGAATCATAACATACAATCCACATCACATCCATTTCAAGAAGGTTAAGCGTTTCGCTTTTGGTGCCAACTGTTCTTCTCGCCGCTCGATCGAACCCGTTTTGACCTTTGGTAAACTTTTATTCATTGTCACATGATCCGATTTTGCCTTTTTGGTCAATACCACAATATTAACAAGAACAAACCAACCAATCCGTTCCAGCCAAAGAGCGTACCATCAGGTGTGGTTTTCGCAATGCCAATTGCTCCGCTCAATTAATCATTAAACAGTTAATTACTTGATGCAGCCCCGGGGTGGTGTGGTGTGCTCATATTTCATTTGCAGCGAATGTAAAAAACCAACCGGAACAAATTCATCAAGACACAAAACAAACAGCAAGCAAGCGAGTGAGCGAACGAGCGATAAAATATGGCCGCCCATGCTCGGTACCTCGTTTTTTGTTGATTTTTAAACATTTTTAATTAAGTTCGTTTGGCACACACGAAACTGTGGAGTGAAAAGGCGAGGTTCCCACTCCTTTTCACGTGCCTGTCGCGAATCCACATCACGATCATGTGGCGGCGCAGTGAACCGAGTACAGACAATGCGATACAAAGCGAGACATTAACGTTCCAGCTTCTGTCACAAAATTGCTCCACAATGGGAGCTCGCTCAGTGGAGCCGGGGGTGGAGCAGTCAATCGTCATACGGTTGGGTTGGTGGATTCATGCGAAACCACCGAGTCCACCACCAACTGACTGTATCGTTGGCACAACCGCTGAAGATTGAAATTGCCCTGACAGCCGTAAAATAAAGGATTATAGCGGAGCAATGGCCTATCAGAGCCCGTCCCAGGCGCCATTGATACACCAAGAAGTCGTGTGGCAAGCAAAAAAGGCATTAGCCCAAAACCCAGTGAACCATTGTGGGGGGGGGGCGGGGGGAGGTTTCGCGTGAAACTAGGGATCATGGGAACCACTTTTGGCGTTGGTAACATAAAGCAAAAAAAACGCCAGCTTCCTCATAAAGCGCAACATAAAGAAGAAGGAGCCGGACTCGGAAATAATCCTGCACTGGCGCTAGGCTTCAGGCTTCTGGGGCCCGTTGGCCATGGCTGCCCTTTCGCTAATCCACCCCTAACCTCCTCTCTTCCTTCTTTCCACCCCTGCCCATCCCTTTTTGGTGCTCTCGAATGCGCCGATATCGTTCTATTCCGAGTAGGAACGTTCGCTTGTGCCAACTTTTAATTGTTGATCTTTTCGTCTTTTAATCCCTTTGGTCAAGGCGTCGTGGGGTGTTTTTCTTTTTTTGCGTTTTTTTTTTCTCGAGGACTCCCTGAGTCTCTTTTGGAGATTCCACACCGAATGTTTCGCTTCTTTTTTTCTCCATCGCAAAGAATAAAGCGGCGCATGGCCTTTTTCCTCCGTTTGCAGCAACAGGATGGTTGAATGGCCGCCTTTCGAAGGTCCCCCTTCCCTTTACTTTTGGGAGGGATTTTGATTGAAAATTATCGAAGCGAAGGCAACGCACTTGAGCAGCCTCGGGCACGCGGCAGGATCATGTGTTTCATCATCAGCATCCTTTCTTTCGGTGATGCTGCTGCTGCTGCTGCTGGCGATGTTCCCCATTAAGAACGGACAATCCTTTCAACTTTCGCTTCATCGGACATTCGTTTTGGCTACGCATCGGTGCGGCTTCTACGGGCACTCCGTAACGGCAACCTTTGGGGCATTCGGTGTGTTATGCTTTGAAGAACCCCTTTTTTTTGGATACCTTCCAGCTTCACTGAGTTTAAAGAAGAAGCCTTCACCTACGACATTTAAACAACCTTCCGAAAAGATCGGAATAACATTTAGAAACGTATTGTAGACTAAATAAACTGTCTCAAATCGCAACCGTACTTGAATGTTCAACTCGAATTGCCACCAACGTCCTGAAGCACAACTACACCAACCTTAGCTCCGATTTCGTATTGTTTTATTTCTTAATTTTCCATCCCAATTCATGATCACATCCCATTGACCTTTCTTTTGATTGAGCCAAACGAAGGAATACCTTCCAACACACCTGGTGCTAAGCGAAACTCGCCTCGCTATTTGTTGTGGCCTTTGGGCTTCTGAGGATGACGAGGATTTTCGTGCACCTGGCGGTTCAATCGACTGCGGCGGTGATGACTCCGTCATGCGAACCAGATAATGGGGCAAAAGGGCGAACCTTTCAATTCGGAGGAACCGGAATTTTCCGACCGAGAGCAATAAGCGTGAGAAAATTTATGCTTTTCTTCCTTTGAAGCTTATCTCTTCGTTGCCTTTTTTCCACTTACGCTCCCTCTCTCTCTCGCTTTCCATTTGACTCATCATTTTCCTCATCCTCTGTCTGGTCTCTTCAAAACGGGAGCCCACCGGGGTCATCAAAATTGTCTCACTAAAATTAGCCCTCAACAAGACGCAGAAGAAGCGGCGAAGCTTTAATTCAATGATTTTGCCGCCTTTCCGCCGATCGGAACCGTGAATTGGGACGAGCCACTAGACCCTTCTTTTCGGCCTTCAGTCAATCAGTTCACCGGTGTTTTTCGCAGAAATTTAGCCCCACTCGTTGTGTGCTCGATAATTGAGAGGTGCGTAGTGGTTCCGGTGTAGAAAAAGGTTACCCACCCGGAGGAGGACAACAGCCTAGCACCCCGATAAGCAGATTAGGATGCGAACAGTGCAAAGAGAGAGTGAGAGTTCAATTTGCTTTGATCTGTCTAGTGAGATGCGCTGTTTCGTGGAATAAGGGGCCAAAGTTGAGCGGCTTTTAAATTGGCGATCAATGGTGGGAACGCGATTCAATTCAAACCAAACTCATGTTCTGTGTACCAGACGGGAATTATTCTTAATTCTTTTTTTGATAATACATGCCAGAGTGGATCTTTTATTGAAATCCTCTTTGCGCAGTACAAGGCAATCACATCCTTTTGACGCCAAAACCAACCGCCAAGCTCTTCAATATCTATTCCTTCATGAAAGTATTGGAAATGGAAAAGGCTTATTTACCAAAAAAAAAAAGAATCGCAACAATAAAAAAGCATCCAGAAACAACGGCCACTACGTACTGAAACTGAAATGGATCCATTAAATAATAATGGTTCCAGCGTCGGTCGTACAGCAAAAACCCACGAAACCCCATCATTGACGCATTGCCGCACCAATTGCCACCTGGGTCAAGTTGGACAACAACCGCAGCGTAAAAGCAAATAGGCATAATTATCATTTTTCATCATGCAAACCGAAAGCCACCAGCGCAGCGACGCGGTTAACCTTTTGGCATTTCCTTTTATTGCCACAACTCCGGACGTACGCAACCACGAGCACGAAGATGAAACAATGGTAAATAGTCCCCTCTTGCTCTTAGCGACAAGATGAGATCTAGAGGGATCGGGGCTTTTTTTTTATTAAACTGATTGCCATCCAACCGGAGCACGAGCAGCGAGTGCGCTGCCTCTTACGATTGCCACTACAATTTCCTTTTTCGGCAAGTGTTTATGAGAAACTGCCTTAGGCGGATCGGCGAACAGGTTCTCGGCCCCGCTACCGGCCGTAGCGGTCGTAATCCTGTGTCTCAACATTGGAAGGTCAAAACGTAAAACCCTCCAGGGGATCCCCTCGAATCGACGCAGAAACCACGATCCTCGAGACAATCGGTGTCGAGGAGAAATTATCTCAACCACAGCCTCAGGCCAGCTGGGCCCGATTGTGGTGAACCACGATCATTAAGTGGAATCGAGATGGTTCGAGATCGCTTCACATGCACATGCACTTGGCCGGAGGAATCCTGTTTTTTTGGCTTTCTCTTTTTAAAATTAAATGTAAATATTTTGATTTATTTAATTTGGCGAACCAGCTTGTTATTAAAACATTAATAATGCGTGCATCAGCACAATTTTGCATCGTGTTTGATTCCTAGAACCCCTTTCCTGATCACTTTCCATTCCGGAAAACATCATCCAATATTGAAGCTAGTGAGTAACTTCTCCTTTTTTCGCCCTTCAGCCCGATTCTGCCCCTCACACGGACACTGTGTCCCGGTGTTTCCACATTCGATTGATGCTGTTTGCAACGTTTGCGCACCGTTTTTCCCTGGCGAGGGCGATCCTGAAGCTTTGCTACAAAATTGTTTGCTGTTTGCGCTTCCGATGGTGTTTGCTGATCCGAACCGAGAGCATGTACCCATCGATACGCTTTACTCAGTGTAAAAGGGGAGGAAAAGGTACAGGATTCCATCCCCCTTTATGGTATGTGGTGGTACGCACCACCAGCTAGGTAGCTAGGGCTGAATGAAGGACAGCAGAAGGAGAGGGAGAGAGCTGGTGTGGTTCGTATGTTGTGATTACATCCCCTCCGGAAGCCACACACGCCATCACCAGTAGTTCCAACGATGCATCAGTCAAACATATTTATTTTCAGTTATCCTGCGTGCATTGTGAATTGTATTTTAAATTCACGTGGGCTCAGTTTGAATCCACAAATGAAAGAGACAATATTTATCAATTTAGAAGATCATGTTCATCGGGAAAATATATTTTTTGCTTCACTTCAATCATATGTGAATTGAGGACATAAAGCGACATTAACACTATTGCGAAGCCAAAAAGGTCGCAATTTGCAAACGATGCACGTGTAAAAACGTTGAGAGTAATCCATTACAGCGACCCACAAAGGCTCCACAAATAATCCCATTTTACGCGAGGACACACATTTTCATTCTCCCATTAATCTGCAATAAACTTCCAATAAAGACCATCCCACCCCGCTTCCATTTCTTGTTATATTCTATTTTAAAACACACACTTTCACCAAACACCGGCGCTCCAGCGCAACATAATATTGATCATAATTTATGACAATTACAACATATGGCCCAGCAGCGCGCTTACCGCTGCTTCTGTCCCACTCAGCACACAGCACAAGTGGCCCGTGTGACCTGCTGGCGTAATAAAAACGAATGTGTCCTCGCTCGATAAACCGCCCATCACCGCCGCAGCCAGGAGAAAAGGTGGTCCCCGGGAACGCAAATCTAATTTATTTTTCAACCCCTCCATCAGAACCTGAACACACTCTCTATGTGGTGGTGGTGGTGGTGTTCTGGAAACTTCGCTCCGATCCGATGATGACACGATGATGCGCTCACCAAACAGCTGATTTAAATTGACAACCATGATGTTCTCTCTAGGCGCCACCGTTCGCTCAGATTGGTGCTCAGGTGCGAGGCTCGACCAGCAACGATCGATCGTAAATCGATCGATTCTGTGGCGAGCGTTCACTACACCCTTCGAAGTAACGTTTTGTGGCGTGAAGCTGTGGCACTACTCTACCTCTCTGGTCTCTAATTTGCATCCCTGATTACAATGATGATGATGACGATGATGAAGGTAATGTTCTTAACCATCGTCATCCAGCGACCATGTGAGCTGGAGATGGAACTGAAGTGCTATTACAACATTATGCTCACTGTTGGGTAAAATTAACCAAAGGTACTCACACATAGCGAGCATAGTTCCGTTCTCCAGTACCTTTCGATCGATAGAACCGTATGTAGCGGATACTTTCTGTCTAGTTTGTGTTCTAATTTGTAAATAGAACACAGCCAACAAGCTGGTGATAACGAATGGAAACAACGACGACGACGACAACGATGACGATGATGGGCAGCTCTGGCAGCACTGAAAAGCAGTGTCATCCAATAGCAGAAGCAGAAGTAGGTCAGCCACCTCCATAGCACCCCCGCCCGACGAGTGCGCGCTAATTTTAGTTTCAAAAACCAAAACGTTGATGAGAAATGCATCAATCACGTTTCATCTCATCGGGAGTGCCAGCATGTGTGGCCAACCGACGGTCGGATGATGTGGCGATCGGTTGTGATTAATCGAAAGAAAGCCACCGCTCGCTCGGTCGTCATCTCAAGTGGAGGGGGGATTTTGCAATATAACGATGGAAGGAAAGTTTCTAAATTAAGGCCGGCCTGGCATGTGATCTGCCTGGAGAGCGAAAGTTCTAAAGGGTTTTATCTTTACTTTCGGGAGTGAAACAAATACCTTCGTCATAATTATATCAGTAATTGCGTGTGACAAGAGTTTAATCAGAAGAAAATCAGATGGCCCCGAAAACTCTCGATATGTAAAAGGATTTCGCGATCAGCGTCCCAATTTCAGAGTTACCAGAGATCCATTTTTCATCCCCGAAAGCTCATATTTTACATTTTTTGTGGTCCACCATCATCATCATCCTGCGCCATCTCTCCATTTCGATTAGTTGGCACTTTTTTGGGACGAGTCTAACTTCGCTGTTCCTTCGCTTTGAAAACCAAATCTCTACCACACAGTGCTAGGAAACCGATTCGAGCAAGACCAGTTTCCTGTCTACCAATATCGTCTACCGACACCTACTCCGCGCGGTTCCGCTTCCTTCCTACGCTCGAACACACACAGGATGAAGCATAATTTGGAGGCAAATTGTATCATCGTCATCGGATGCCGAAATTGAATTATTCAAAAATAAAATAGGATAGATAGAAGCATAAGCTCTCGTGGCCGCCAACCGCAACGGGCGCATGATAAATTGAGTAAAAATAACGAGACTTGGAGTCCAACTTTTTGCGCTCGGCTTTTCCTCGTCCCGTTCCTTTGCCACTTTCCGAGTGCATAATTCGGTTAATCTGCTGGCCAAGTTGGCTTCATAGTTAAGCAATCAATCTAGCTCCTTTTACTACGGATTATCTATGCCTTTCTGTTTGATTCTCGAACGATACAAGCAAGCTGGAGAATGTTTGATGAAAAATAGCGTTACGCTACTCTACTCTTGTGTATTTTCCGATAGCGTAGTACCAATAGGAGCAGGCAGTAGACATGATCTACGTCAAACAATTTCATCATCTCGGTCTATCAAACGAAAGCAACAAAAACACGTGCCATACGTGCGACGACAACGCACAAGTGAGATTCTAATTTTGGATCAACGAAAGGCAATTTCGGGCCTTTCTATATGCACCGTGCTCCTGGATTAATACCTGACACCAGCGCCCTCTGACAACAAAGGGCCCCTGGATGGCCAGTGGACGGAATTTTCATCACAAATTTTCCGACAACCAAACCAGATCCATTGTCCGACCACGGGCGGTGTCCAACAACAGCAAACCTGGTTGGCACCTTTAGGGAGGACACGCGCTTCTGACCGCTTATCTGTTGACACGGAATGGAAGAATTCCTCATCACCGTCATCGTCGCTTTTCACGTTGGAATTCGTTCATATCGCAAAACGGAGCAGAATTGACGTATGTGCCTTCTATCTGACCCCCAATGAGGCCCTTTATCACTCGCTGAATCCCTCCGATAGTTCGATTCGATTCCATTTCCACGCAGTCGTTGATGATGGGTCGTTGAAGGATTCAAATGGGGCGCCTTATCGATGAGGCGGACTGTGTTGTGTATTCAATGATTAACGTGGCATTTGCCTATTCTACCACGGTGGTAGTGCTAAGCCTGCTTAACACGCTTTTCCATTCCACCCATCCACAGCCGATGGCTCGTGGGAAAAAGGGGAATTTCCCGGTTTCTTTTGTGTGCGAGCACCGCAAGCCTCTTATCGAAGCCGATAATTAATTATCGAACCACCAAACGTGCTTGACCATTACTGGCATTTTCGTCGCTCTTTTTTTTCGGCGCAAATATTCAGTAGCAGTTGCCACTTGGTTTAGCAAATAGACAAAGCCCGTTGTGAGAAGATTGGCTCTCTGTATCTGTGACCGCCACGAGGAGGAAAATTGGGACGAGCTTTTTCTCATCAGCACACCAGTAACCGGCAGCAATTAGGGAAGTTGTCATACAATCACCTAATTGCATTCGAAAGCATTTCCAGCAATAGTATGGCACGCGATCTGGCACCATTCTCGCGTTTTAATTATCAGCAGCCGCAGCTGATCTTCAGTTGACAATATACCAAGTAGCATAAAGTAGCATAAATTAATTTTACCATCGAAAAGATGCTTAAAAGCTGTAGCTAATGAATAAAAATACTTTCAATTAACCATCCCTCACATTACTCATAAAATGTAGTATTTTTAAGGATCAAACATAAAGGAAAACACTTAATTGCGCACTTTGTGCACACACAGCGTTGGAGCGGTAAAGCTGGGAAAATCCAAAACACCCCCTCCCCCCCCGGAAGCAATCGATCCACGGTTCGCCTTTTCAACGAGCCACAAGCCAAAAACAAAGAGAAAATCGAAAAATACTTTCCGCGAACACCACGAACCAAACGCGCATATTAACGCCACACTCCAGCCAGTCAGCAGCATAAACATGCACATAAAATGCGACGTAAAAACACACACAAATAACAATTGCGTGCTTGTGTGTGTCACGAGCGCTATCGTGTTTCTGCTGTTGACATTAAATTTAATTCCATTCATACTCGACTGCTGCTGCTGCTACTCCCTGGCCCTGGCCCTGGCACTGGCCTGGCATTACATCGAGTATGTGTCATTCCACTTCTTCCTCTCCCTCGGTTCGGTACCGTTCCAACGATCGATTGAACTCACACTTTATGCTTAGCGCAAGTGGAGCGCACGATAACAGATTTTGGTTTTTCTGAAAGTTGGCGAAAAAAGGGACCAAAAATGCGAAGCTTTTTGGAGTGGAAAATGACGTGCTACTCGCATGACTCACTACCCCGTGAGTAGTCCGTGAGCATAACAAACGCAACGCTCTCGTCGTCGGTTCCGAGAAACGCGGGCTGACACGGATGTTTTTTGATGTCGTGCCAAGGGAGTTTCATGTTTTTCTTCGTGTTAATGTTCCCAGTAGGCGCGGGTGTGGCGGCGTTATTTTATGCTTCCGATTGAAACAGGCCAGGGCAACACGTTTCGATTAGTGGCTATAGACAAAAGACAACATTTACCTCTTTTTTTTTGCTTTGTTTTTCGGACCTAACATACCTTCAGGTTCGCTGTTTCAGTCGTCAATTGATGGTGCCTTTCTCGATGGCCTCGTATAAACATACTCTCGACAATTGGGTAGTAGGCGGCGTGCTACTCTATCGCACCCATCGTGGCCCAAAGTACCACGACGCTGTACTAAAAGCTCAGCTAGCGCAGCCATCTTTGATCTATCGACCGGTGTATGAGCAAATTTTTGTGGCCCTCCAACGAGCTGAAGTAGAAGACTGACGCCCGTCGGCCCGGGAATGGGGGTCCCATACATATGCCCGGCGCACATATTGTTTATTATGCTTCGCTCGTAAAATAATACACGTCCGTCCGCCTGCCAGCCGCGTGTATGCAAACCGGAAACGGATTGGATGCGAAAATGGCAGCATAAACGTGGAGTGGGACAAAATTTACCAAATATAAAACCCCCCCGGGGTGGTTAGAATACAAAAAAGGGCCAACAAATCAATTCCACCATACCATGTTGCAACATGGCGCTTTTACATACATTTTATGCGCGCTGAGATCAACGATTGATTCGTGCACGGTTGCTACAGAGAGCAAATTGCATAAACTCGTGGACCAGACCGACACACACTGGGCCCTAGACACGTACCGTTGCTATCAGAAATTGCGCCACCGATTCTACGCCCCGTCGGATACGCCCTTGGTTCGGGGAGACGATAAAACATTGCCACACCGGGATTGCCGGTGGCGGAATTCTGTGTGCGCCCTCGTTACCCTTTACTTTGTGTTCCAACGATATCACAGGTTGCACCGGAACCCCCCCCCCCCCCCCTCTCTCGCTTATGTTTATCTAGAGAGTCACAACGCTGCGTTATCACTATTGACACATCCTCACACCCCGTGCGGGCATGCTGTTGATGTGTTTTAATCTCCAATTGTGGCGACAACACGTGGCACACCACGGTATTTGACAACGAAAACGCGCACAATTGTTGCAATCGAAATCGAGGATGAATTTAGTCTTTCAAAGAGTTGATCATGGCCACTCAAAGCCCACCAAGGTCGCGTGTGTTCCGATCCGATCGCTCGCAAGGCCCTAATCGATCGAGCAAATATTGATTCGATCGTTTGCGTCAATGGAATGCTCATTAGCCGGTAGCAAAGGCCCGGCTTCCCTCTCGCAATGGAATGCTCGTTCAACTCTCCACAAACAATGAGTTGCACAAAGCACGAGTTGCCACTGTCCATGGGTTAAACGTTGGTAAACTTTCTTCCACTTTCAAGCTAGCTTCAGACACACTAACATCTCTTACTCGCGCGAAATAACGATTGACTTCGCGTAGCGCACACCCAGCGAGGCCAATTGTTGTTCACCTTTGCCCGTCGGCCCGCTGTGAGGGCTGTGAGTCAAGTCCCTCGCGCCTCGATCACCTTGAACGAATGAGCAAAACGATCTCCAAACGGCCGCCGTGGGGGGAACAACGCTCAAACTGATGAAAAAGATGGCGACACACGGTCTCGGACTCGGCGGCTGACGACAAGCGCAAGCCACCTTATACACATCATCACAACCGTATCCATTGGCGCATATTGACGAGAACACATTCTCGGTGCACACATTGTGTAACACATGCGCATGCGATGCAGTTCTGAAAGGTGACCCCATACGCCTACTGGCCACAAAGTCACTAAAGCAGCGTAAAGAGAATGATGGTGATCGGGGGAACGACACCGAACGACAAAAAGGAAGGACAAAACGGGAAAGGACAATAATACAAAAGTCGAGGAACGCCGAGCGCAAATTACGTGAATTTAATTTATGTTTTTAAAGCTGCGAAAAGATAGAAAACAAAACGCACACCACAGACAGAAACAACAGAGCCCGACAAAGTGCGAGCGGGCGTTTTTTAATTGACCAACTCTCGGACACATCCCGCAAACGGTGTCACTCGGCAGCAGCGAGCAACCTTCACCTGAATGGTGTTTGTGCGTGCGAGTGCGAGTGGGAAGGTGCGAAGCGGCAGGTATTGTGGGGCTGACTCAGAAGCACCACGGTTGACCGGAAGGTGAATGAGAAAACACGCGAATCACGTGTTGCGCGTGAGAACGACCATACGATCGGTGCGCAGTCTAGCAGCAGCGAAGGTGTTCGATCGCGTTCCGCATTGTTACTGCCACCACCACCACCCTTTTTCTCGTCGTTGTTTGTTTGTTTTAACAACTAAGGGAGACAGACTTGCGCGCATTCGATGCATGACTGTGAGTGCTTTGTAGCTGGGCGCTAGAGGAGCTAGGGCAAAAACGATTAAATGATAAACGATTATAATATAATCGCTAGATCGAGTTGTGTAAATTGTTTGTGTAAACATGATTAGCACACACCACCACCAGCTATCATCGATCGTACACAATGTATATTGTGGGTGGCTGTTGAAATTGGTTTGGAGTGATATTTCATAATTTTTGGTGATTGAATGCTGAGAAGATGACGATGGTTTATTTTCCTTTTTATAGAAAGCGAGTAGCACACTTTCACGGGAGAGTAAGGTTGACAATCGCTCTTCCTATTCGCTCGCTACATCAATGATGTACGATCGCTGCCATTATTGTGCCATGCACAGATGTGCGCTGGCTCATCGAAGGGGCTGGTAATGGTGAACATTTTATCATTCTATCGCAAACCATATTTCTACTCTCCAAACTGAACCCACATGCCAATCGGACTCCGTTCGATGCCCTGAAGAGTGGCAATCACCCATCGTCATCATCATCATCATCATCATCATGATCCGAGCCTTGCGCACCATAATTTATGCATCGAACCATTTAAATAGCAATCAAGTTCGACGAAGACGAAAGTACGGCCCCTGCCACCGTGCTGTTCCCTTTGGTTTTCGCCCGCATGAATTAATCATCGTGCACTCGATTATTGAGTAGCCATTTGCGCGTCACTCTGTTTCTCTCCCTTCCTTCCTTCCTTCCTCGTGCCAATGATCCCCTTTTACTTGTACGTGCGCCTCTTGAGAAACGAAGAAGTTCCACATCTTGGCAGCTTTTTTGGGGGTCACGGTTTTTGGTGCTATTCGCATTAGCAGGATCCCCGATCCAGGAAAGGACTGTGCAATGCACGCAATGAATCATTCACTAAGCCATCCGCGGTCAGCAAAGGTTCGGCAACGTCGGCGGCTACTCATCTTGTCCCAAAGCCCTTGTCCTGGTATCATCAACAACATCGCGTCCCGTTTCACAGCGACGTCGCAAGCGAGCTTGCCAGCGAGTTGTTGAGGAAACGACGTACCGTGTTTCTAGAGGAAGCAGCAAGTGAACCGAAAGTCACGTGCAGCCGCGGTAAATTGATTCTGGGCATGGTCGTCTTACGTCGGAGAAGCACCCAGCGAAGCAGTTGTTTAGCCAGCTGCTAGTTTGAGTTGAGTGGAAAACTTTAAAAACAGTGCTTAAACTTAAACAGCGATTGTGAGTAAAGTCTGTCTGGCTCGCTAGCGAATGGTAAACGAACCGAAAACTGCAACTCAAAGTAATGGTGATAGTAGCGTCATGCTAGAATGTCAAACATGAGAATCAAAATCGGATAAACAAAACGGCGCGCAGTAAAGCAACGATCATAAATTGTGGTATTGTAATAAAATTCCCCACGACTCCCTTTTTTTTTAGTGTCTTCATTCCGTCATGCTTCCGAAAAATATCGGGATCAGCGCCATTAAGTGTAGGGTGAAAGTCAGAAGCGAATGTACTACGTGCCAGCTCACCCCACGTGGTCCCTTCTCGACGTCTGGGCTGGCTGCTCAAAGAATGAACGACCCTAGGGAGCGTGTGGCCGTCAGTTCTGTAATGCTTGTAGTACCAGCTTGATCCAGACTAACCTTTCCCCTGCCGGCCCTTCCATCCGCATGAGGAGCGCGACAAAAAACATGTGAATATTGCTGCTCGTGACATAAAAACTCTCTTCCAGAGACGCCAGAGAAAGAAAGAAACCCCGCATGAAACATGCATAAAACGGGCTTTTTTATTATTACTTTATATTGTTGCACCCTCTTCCTCTGTCTCTTCTCCTCTGCCTTCCTGCTCAACAGCCAAACCGAACGGTGCGCCTATTAAAGTGTTGGAGATACGCGGAAATAAAGCCAAAGAAGTGTGCTGGTGATGGCGCACGGAGGGACTGGTGCAATCCATTTGTCGTGGCGCGTGACACAAGGATACGAAGGAACACACAATTAACGTAATGAAGATAGTGCGCCATCGTGCGCCATCGCAGTCCCGTGTGCTCTTGATTGCAACGAAGAGCTGAGAGCAGAGGAAAACGGAATCGGACCATTGTTTTATGGCTTCTCGCGCTTGCAAACTGTTTGTGCTTGAGTTCTGCAGGCCCAGGGGAAGGGGCGGCGAGTTGCCAGTGTCATCATCAGCGTTGTCTTCGTGTCTTTTGCTCTCGATCTCGATGCAACAGTTTCGATGGCATGGCTTCTGTGCACCATTTCGCAATGTGTCAAAAGCAAAGGATTTAAAACGTTGTTTAGTGAAAGACATAAACTTTGTCGTCTTCTCTCCGGAACAGAAAGCAACAGGCACTTCCAGGAATTCTTGGATCCATCTCCAGTAAACAGAAATCTTGAAAGAGATCATTAGAACACGTGGCATGGCGTGTACCTTCGACAACATGCGAACCAAACGGAAGCAACCTTTGGTGTGGTCAGCTGTAAGGACCTCATTTTGAACTCCGGCCTGAACCAAGGCCCATTGCTCACAAAATAATGCTATGGCAAGGTTCAGGTAAAAGGCAAACCCTCCCACAGCGCGCGTGGCAGAGATTTCATTATCAAACGCAAACAGTTAAATTAATTGGCCAACGTCTTATTAGACCAGGCCCCCGCCTTTGGATGCGATGTTAAACAGCATCATCATCATCGGAAATGGACAACACAATCGCGAGGTTGCCGTCCGTGCTGGTATTTCGCGGAGGAGGCGGCGGTGGCGTCGTCAACGTCATCATCATCTTCCCCCTATCGCCTATCGAGAGGTAATCGACATGAATTGCCACATGCTTCCGCGCCAATGACGCACAAAACGCGCTTCTCTCGTCGGATTACAAAACCGTGTTCGTGAGCAAACGGAACGAACTTATTGGAAGAGTACGCACGCTGTGGTGGGCGGTGGGTAACTCTCGACTCGCACCCACATCATACGTGAGAAGAGTATGGAAAATTACCCACCGAAACGGGAAGGTTAATTAATAAATGTGGCCGATTGTGATAAGGGTGGAAAATGGACACCCGAGAGGGGGAGGTGTTGTAAATTGAAATGTCCTGCGGGCACTCCACCGGAGTTTGATGTAAAATGGTTGCTGCTGCTACTCCTTCTAATTAAATTGCTTTTCGCGATTCGATGATGATGCAAAGCACAACTATCGACCGCAACGATCATGAATGAAATATTGCTTCAGTGATAGAAGCGTAATAGAGTGGACAGGGTGCAACGCAGTCCAAATAGCGAACCGATAAACAATAATATATTCAACTGTCGAACACCACCTAGAGGGCCCAGTTGTCAATTACAAATCAATTTGCAGATGATGGAAATGAAGATAACAGGACCGGGAAAGAGAACTTTTTTGGCGAGGCCAATTAGTGTCAATCCAGCGGCCCGCTTGGCCCTCCAGATTCCCACCGGTTTGCTGGAAATGCAAAAAGGAATTGCAAATCGATTCCCGATATCTCTCTTCCGCAGAGTAAGAGTAATGTTTGGTAAACGATAATCGATTCTCGCGTTGATTGTTTTATCATCTCCCATCACCACGCGTTGGTTACGATTGGCGTCAAATGATGGCTGGTAGCTAATAGGCATCAACATTTGGGAATGTGTATAGCGCTTCAGCTAGTAACGAGATAGTTCGAAGCAGCTTCAACCACTTTTCCAATCAGACCTCTTGGAGTTGCTCGAAACTCGATCGATTTTTCCGAGAAAACTCCCAAGGATACGTTCGATTTCGTTGCGTTTAAAAGTGTTTTCCATTCGATCTGGGCAAGTGTTTACGTAACCATAAAGATCTTGGCGGAACGGGGAGGGGGGGGGGGGGGAAGAAGTGGTGTCAGTGTAGCTGGCCACTTACCTTGGATCTGGCAGAACGATCTTCTTGCTGGCCCGTGCCGCTGGCATGCATTTGGATTTCTCCATCGCCATCAGATAGCTGACATCGGCCAGCACCGCCTCGAGGTCCGCCATCTTCTTGGCCGGGAGTTTATTGTTTTGTTCCTGGTTGTTGTTGCTGCTGTTGCTGCTGTTGCTGCTGTAACTGATCAGCCAAACTCTCACAAACAGGTCAGCTCAGAGCCGATGGAAACTCTTCGTTTAATTCTTGCGCGCTTCACTGGCCCAGAGGTCAACTCACTCACTGCTTTGGTGCTTTGTTAGCGATCCTTCCTAAGCAAACACTAAACTGGATACACTTTTCCATACGGATTTGCGACGCTTTGCAGGCTGATCACACATTACACTCGACCAAACACGTTGATCAGCACGTGCGCATCACTTATCTCACCTTATTGCAAATGCACTAGGAACACTTACACACACCTACAAATACGCACATTCACGCACACAACTCACACGCAGCAGACGTCCTTAAGGACACGTGGATGGCATTTGCGCGACGAAACGGGGCTACGGCTGGCGATCAATCATTAGCGCCGCGCGCGCATACACAACAAAATCACCTTAACAATCACTGCACACGTACAAACTGCACGCACACTCACCTACAAAGACACACTACACACCGTCACACGTGTGAATCTGCCAGCAGAAGAGAGGATCTAGTTTGCCGGAATGCTACGAGAAACTTAAATAAAAAAAAGAAGTATCCAACTGATGAAGGATGGTGGTAAAAAGGGGGTGGGGGGGGAGGTACAGAGTAGCGCCCCCTCAATTAGCCTGCGAACAACGGTCCTCCATCTGTTTCTCCTCCCGTTCCTCACGGTGGAATGACAACAAACGAATCACGAATTAAAATGGAGTCGCCCGGTGGACAATGATGGTGGACACGGTGGGTCCGCCCACCCCCACTGACCTAAACGCGGCGATCGTTCCTGTCGCGGTCGCGCGGCTGTTCTCAACAATTCTTCTTTCTTCTTTTTTCTTTTTTTTTTAGCGTCCAGATCACCGCCACCGACCGAGACGCGTAACACGCGATCGAAGTAGGCCGGAGGCGGCGGAGTGCAGTACGGAGGGACGGCGACGACGACAACCTTCGCCGATTCCGGCCACCTTCAACTCGATTTCAATGTCGGCCACCAGCAGCAGCAGCAGCAACACCACCACCACCACCACCGCCAACACAGTTCGACGTCTCGGATTCCTCGTCTCCGGTGTTTTGTTGGCGCACGGTGAACGAATGCAGAGTTGTGGAAACACTTTCAGCTAGCACGCGCTGATGATCATCTCTCGTTTGCCATTTTACTCTTGTTAATCGAATATCTTTTGTTTCATAAGAGACACACTAGAAAAATACTAGGGAAATCACTTACGGCGACTGCAGCGGTGATCGGTAAACAGTCTAATTGCCGTCACCGTGCAAGTGTTTGCCCTGGGCCACTGTGATGCGATGCTGTTGGTTGGCACGACAAAGCGACCCCGGTTGCTGAGAGGAAAAAAAAGGGGAGCAGAGATGCGAAATGGTGCTCAGCGGTCTCCATGATCTCTCGCGGCCAAAGGGTACTCCGAGCACTCGCGCCCTGATGCTGCGGGGGGGGGGACGGAGATTCAAAATAAACATTTCGCGAGCATGGGAGAGCTATTGAGCGCGCGCATTGTAAATTGGAACCAAGCGCCACAGCAACCCAACCGAACGAAAACGATACTCTATGCCGCACCGTTTGCCGTTAGAAAATTCCAATCTTGGAGGGAAACCATCCCCCAATAAAAGGGGAGAGTAGGCACCGGGATACAACGCAGATGACTCACAGCATCGATCTAACTCGTTTGATGAAGGGAATTTCCATGATTTTGCTCGTTCCAGTCCCCATCGTAAGCAACAGAGCACAGAGAGCGGCAGCAGCAACTCCAGAGTTAGTCACAGCACGCACGCACACACGACAGTTGGGGATGATGATGATGATGATGATGGGGAGCAAACTCGCAACCGCATCTCATCAGCCACGCTCACTCACTCACTCGCAGTTCACATAGGCCTCGATTTTTGCCTTCTTCCAGCAGCATAAACGTAGCAGGCTGCTATGTTGCGTACGCGCACTGTTGCTCCTAAAAGGGGAGACCGTGGGGCGGGGGGGGGGGGGGGGCTACAGACAGGACACACAACCACACTCCAGGTCTTTCACGCGGCGCGGCGAGATGGGGACGGCGACTTGGGCGACATCAACCCTCGCCATCGTCGTTGTCGTCGTCTTTCTGCGCCGTTATCGTTCGCGAGGCTTTGCACGCATTCAATGTCTTTCGAGTTTATTACTCCAGTCGTGCAAAAACGCACACATACGTTCACAGGTACAGCCGGAACCATCGAACGGTTGGTGCCTTGACCGAGGGAAAGATAAACCGCGGAACGACTCGATTTCTCGCGTCCATGTCGATGCCATTTGCTTCTCGGCTTTATCAGCCAGCGGCCGAACGAGAATGGAGGACGGTCGTAGCCGTCGTCGTCGTTGTCGTTATTGTTGTTGTTGTTGCTGCTGCTGTTAGTCAGAGGACCAGTGATGACGCACAGACGTCCACCTATTCCCTGGTGATACTAGGCCACACCAAATGCACTCTGGATAAAACGACACCCCACACTGATGAACAATGGAGAACACAGGGCAGCACAGCAGAAGGATATTGTGTGCCAATCACACTTTGCAGTTTGCCTCGGGAAGGTGTTTACCACGTCGTCAAGGGCCACTCGGTTGTAGGCTGGAGCTGCTGCTTCTGCTGCTGACTTTCGTACGCGAAACAATCGACGGCTCGACACTCACTGAGCGAGTCGGGGGTCCACAATCTTGGCTGGCGCCCCCCAAATCGTCACGTCGAACTCACGCATGCTGCTCTCGCACGAGATGCACGGGAGAGAGCACGATGGAGAGAACATGCGAGAGCAGCACTTTTGGTGATGCGCGCTACACGGGACGACTGAAAACGGGAACCAGAACCAAATTTACTCCAAGGGTACTACGATCTACTGCTATTTGTTACTTTTCATCAAAACGACATTTGCACAGGTTTCAAACCATGCCTACTACCTAAACGATGAGCACGTGTTGGGGCGTGAATAAAGACGACTGCGAAACCTTGCACAGAACTATGGTCTCGTTACACGGGAATAAAATTGTGCATTCCCTGCGACAGAATCACTTGTTGTCCCCTACAACGCATTAATGCAAGATATCGAGCGGCGGTGAGACCAGAGCTCCACGATTCTCTCCACGGCGGCGCTCCAGCTGGCCAACGAGCGAGCGGGCGAGCGAGCGTGAGTTTCCGGAGCACGCAAGCGCCCTCCCCCCTTTTTTTAATGTTGGGGACATATTCTCTACTCCTTCCATTCAACATGACCACGCGTTTGTGTGCGTGTTGGGGAGGACCGGTGGAGCACTTTGACACTTACCCAGTTGGCCAGATTTCAACGGGAACACGCAACAGAATCTTCTCCAGCCCGTTACTGTTTAGTGCATATTTCAAAACAGCAAGACTATATGAAGATTTTGAATCGCTGAATGGAGAAACTGGAACGAGATAAATCATGTTTGGCGGCCAAATTTCTTCGATTTCTTTCAATCACCCCACATCCTTACTCAAGCAATACGAAAGTCGAAAGTTCAGTTACACCAGGAACGTGTTTATCTCACTTTGTCCGTATGATTCTTATCATTATTATCTGAAGTATCGGGTTTTTTATTACACAATTCGGTTTTCTTATGTTCAGTTTTTTCCCTCCTTTCCCTAATCGTAATTTTGCTCTCCTTTTTTCATTTAAATATTTTTTGTTTTAGTTTAGTTTTGGACAATCTGAGCGCCTGTCCTAATGGTTTTCGCCTTTTTTCTTCATCTCCAGTTCCCTCTGTGCTGTGCTGTTAACGTTACACCATAAAAGGGATTGCCAAATGGTTCTTTTTTCACATTACGACGACAAAACGGTCATAGATTGAACTGCAGTCCTTGCTGTGGCTTTCATTTTCTTTACAAACAACCCAGTATTTCGCTGGGGCTCCAGGAATCATGCCATCCTTGTATCAACAACATAATTTGCTAGTGTTCAAACAACCTAGAGACATTTCCTCATGCTTAGGGGTTCGGGACGAACAGTCCTTGGGAATAAATGCTCGCGTGTTTGACAATCGTAGATTCGAAAACGAGGCGAGGAATGTCCTCTTCCAAAACGACGACGCGTGTTTAACATTTATCTAAAGATGACCGTATGACGGTGATCAGAGATGAGATGCAAGTCTCCCCAAAGAAAACGAAACGATTAAAATGCAATCGAAACAAAGGCAGAGCGACAAGGGGAGTTTAGAGTAGTATACACGAGATGCAGAGGACTCATTTGACCAACAACCAAAGAAATAAACAAACAAAAAAGGCCTTCATTTTAAACATGATCAGACAGTCGTTTAATGTTCTCTTTTGTCACACTCCACTCTCCGTGAAAGTAGTTGTTTCTCGTTTTTTCCCTTTCTATTATCCCTCCTCTACGTCTTCCTTGTGTTCCCTCTCTTTCTTCCTTCTTAACAAACAATTATGCAGCAAAAGGCATGCGCTTTCTACTGTCCCCTCTCCCCTTACATACTTTTCCTAAACGGTTGCAGCACTTCGATCATCTGTCCGCAAACCGTAAGCTCTTCTTCCACCGCATGGTCCTCTTTCGTGATCTTACGATTACCCTACAAAAGACAGTTCCGTACAAAGATCCTTACTCTCGTGGGCCGTACACCTAACCCTAACGCTCTGGTCGGATGAATTTAGATGAATTGTTAAATTAGCCTGTTGGTGCTTATGGGACACAGTAATGTAAAAAATAATAATTATACACATTATGGTGGTGGGACGAGAATCTCGCCGGGCCACTCATGATACCCGGCTCTCCTCTACACAGCCGCTCCCCAGCGATTGCGAACGCACAAACATAAAACGGAGGAAATCCGGAACCGGTAAAAACACAGAAACGATAAACTAAACTTATAAGCATTATTTACCTCCCCTTCTAAACTGGATGGGCCACACATCGGTCCGTCTATTCGCGCTTTCACTCTATTCTGCCAAAAAAACGAAGTAGCTGCTGACCGACGATACGATGACGTTGTTGACGTTGTAGACACGCGAAATGAATGAGAAATGATAGAAATTAAATTAAAATAAACTAAAACTGGAAACAAACAAACACATGCACACAACGATACGACGACCATACGAGAGCGTGTGAATTCGAATCCATGCTAACAACAGCGCCACCTGACTACTCCCCGTTTATCGGATTCCTTTTCTCTCCCTTTCTCTCTTTTATCTGTCTATTGCTCATATCTTACGCGGGCGAAATAACAAAAATAGCAGCTCGGATGGAACCACTACTGCTGGCGGTGTCCATCGTTGCCGTTCACCTTTCCCGGTACCATCGGCCACGAGGTTTCCGCAACTTCCGTGGACTGTACTTGTTAGGGCTGGTGGTGGTGGTGGCAGTAGCAGTTGCAGTTCCAGTTGATGTCTTCCCAGCGGAGGAGTTCAAACTGCTGGCGGCCGTCACTGTGTGGCTGTTGTTCGACAGCGGAGAAGCATGGAGGAGAGTGCGTTGAGTGATCTCTTCCTCATTCGACTCTTCGTCCTCCTCGTCATCATCTTCGCCCAGTTGATGCAGATGATCCTCCTCTGCTACCACGTCTCCTTCCTCACCCATTACATCCAGCTCTTCCTCTTCCTCCTCTTCCACTTCCGCCTCGAGCTCGTGCACCTCGACATACTCCGTCTCCTCTTCGTCCGTAGTTACACCGTGGTGATCGTGATCGTGATGATCATGCTGACGATGATTGTACCGTTGATGATGCCGATGAGTTAAATCTTCAGAGCTGTTGGCATACGGGTGATCGTTGTTCATAATACGTGTGGCGCTTCTCTCCAACTCATCTAGATCGTCTTGCTCCTCCTGCTCTTCTACTTCCATCTCATCCCCCGTTAGGAATGTATCTTCGCCCATCACTCCCACGTTGTAATCCTCATCACCCCCACGTTGATCATCTTCCTCATCCTCGTGGCCGGTGTTCTCTACCACCTCCATCAGCTCGAGCATTTCAATTTTCGTGCTACCCTTGCCTCCCTCAACAGTTTCATCATCCTCGGAGTCTTCAGTATCTAGCAAATGTTCCTCATCTTCAATCAAATGCTCCTCTACCAGCGGGTGCTCGTCGGCATCCGGTTGTGCAGCCGGTTCGTCCGTTTCACTAGACATCACGTTGCTATCGTGGCACTTTAACCCTTCATTTGCATTCCCAACATCATGCTCAAGGATTCCGTTGGAGATGTGTTCCACTTGCGCTTCCTTGCTGCCCTCCGCCGTGGTTGTTGTTGTCACAGAGAAAGTACTATCGTAGGTATAGTGATGATTACCATGATTGAACAACTTCAGCTTAAGCTGCTGTTTCCGTTTCGTTGGTTTGTGTTCCGGTGCGACAGGATGCTGTTCACCATCGTCCCCCCCATCGTGATTGAACTCCTCTAGCCGCTCGTCGTCTTCCCGTTTCGCGATTATTTGCTTTCGTCGACGCACTTTCACTATCGGAGTAGCATCTTCTTCCTCTTCCTCCTCTTCATGCTCTTCTTCTGCCGCCTCAGTGTCATCTGTGGCAGGGTGAGGTACTTTCCTTTGCTGCTTCCGAGGGCCGCGACCCTTTCCTCGTTTCGCCAGTTTGGCACGTCGACCCGGCTTCGCTTCTTTAGCTCTTTTGGCACCCTTACGCTTCGGAGACGGTTTTTCGATCGTCGTGGTTTCGGAAGCAGTTGTTGTTGTTGTAGTGGTACTAGTAGTAGTTGGAGTGCTATTGGCTATCGTCATCACCGACGGTTCGTTGTCGATCCCGGTGAATGTCGTTTTCACGAGACTCACGTAAGGTAACCGGATCGTTGTTGTATTAAGATGATCCATCATCAGCATCGAAGCATTTTTCGTTCTCCCCCGCCCACTACCCGATACGCCACTGTACGTCCGCCGTACTGGCGGTCGACCCTTGGTCGCGGATCGGGTTTTCACTTTCGACGGCTGCGATGCAAAGATGCCGGAATTATCAGTTGATGCTGGGATGTTCGATGCTGTCACGGCCACCGCCGGAGACATGGGTTTATCGTCGGCACATGATGATGAAGACGACGAGGTTGACGTGGTCAAGGGAGGAGACAGGGGCATCATCGAGGGTGGTGGTAGTGATACCGGTTCAATCGGTTTTGTTGTGCCACGCCGTTTCGCTGGTACTGTCGCTTGAGTGTTATTGCTGAGTACGTTCAATTTGGCGGGCGAAAGCTTGACGACCCTAGCCGGCGAAGATGTAGCCGTTGTTGATAAGCGCCGCTTGAAGAGCGCCGACATTCGACGGTTCTTTGCTACCAATTTATTTCGTATCCGTTCGCTCGGTGTCCGCGGAGAACGTTGCAAACCCACTACCACAGATCGTGATTGTTGTTGTTCCCTCTCGTCGTGCTCATCCTCTTCATCTTCCGCTGTTACTGATTGATCACGGTCCTTCCAGCTTCCGACAGTAGGTGTGTCATTGTCACGGATTCCTGTAGTGATGTGGCCAGTGGTAACGGAGTGTCGATCCACGGTTGGGTGCGGTGCATCTTCTGGCGGAGCGTTCACCATAGTCGAGGAAGAGGTCGTATCACAGTCATCGCTGACGAATATGCTTCGTGAGCTGATTGAATCGCACTCCTTATCATCATCATCGATCGTGTTGTTCGTTGTCGAACCTCGCTGTGCTGGATAACGATTCATTCGGACCATCGTACTAGTACTACTACCGACGTCATCCACGGTGAACCGTTGTGAGGCAACCGCTTCCTCATTCCTCAAGATATCACGAGACTTTCGCTTCGGTTTACTGCTGTTCGATGCATGGTTAGTGGCAGGGCCACTGTCGGTGTTTGAAGCGCAACCTCCCACTGGACCACCGGTGTAATCGACTCGGGTCATCGTAGTGGTCGTTTTGGTAACGTACTTGGAACAGGCGGTACCTACCACACCCGACGCCGTCACTCGACTTCCCGGTGAGAGAAGCTGCTGCATCGATGGGTCAGTTGGTTTCGGAGGGGAATTCATTAACGTTTGTTGGCCAACTGTCGGAGAGATCTTTGGCGATGGAGGAGGAAGTGTTAATGAAAGCGGTGAAGAGACTGGAAGAGAAGACAGGGTGTTGGATGGTGATGATTGCGTTGTGCCAAGCGAACGACTAAGTTGCCGCTGTATCTGTTGACTGTTGTCACGCATCAATGCAGCCCGCAGCGTTGGCATCGTATCGTAGAAGGAGGAGCTTGTCGGTGGTCTTCGCTGTTCTGTAACATCTTGGGCGGGTATAGAGTTGACTGTTTTTCGTTCAATGGCAACACAATCGCTGCTACCAACTGCCACTGTGGTTGCAGTTGAGGAGCCACTGCTTTTCCTGCTCCGTCGACGCTGAAGCTGTTGTTTCTGACGCTCTACCGGTTCTGTTACTCTTTCAGGGTTGTTGGTTTGGTGGTGGTTTCTACGCTCTGATTTCCCATGGCTTGCAAGTACTTGGTTGCTGCTCTCGCTGCCCTTGCCACTGCAGTTAATACTACTTTGACCTGCCTTTTTGGAAGATACCGTTGTCGGTCGTCCTCGCCGCCTTTGGGCCATCTCGATAACCGTTTCGCCATCGTCCTCCTCCTCTTCGTTCTCCTCTGGGCCACTATCCTCTTCCTCATCATCCTCTTCTTCGTCATTATCATCATGTTCACGTTCATCCACTTCCGGCTCTACAGCTTCACCATGTCGCACTTCAGAATGGTCCTCTTCCTCGTCTTCATCTTCTTCCTCCTCATCCTCTTCGTCATCTTTTTCTTTCTTAATCACCGGCACCGATTCTTCGCCGACATCCTCCAAAGGCTTAGACTCGGCCGATGAAGCAGAGAGCATCATGGGTCGCAGGAAACGAGATTGCTGTCGCGTCCGTGTTCCGATTTTGCGTTTGTTCGTTGGCCAACCGGTCCGATTGATGCGCTTTTTCAAAAAAGATCCACCGGCACACCCGGCCATACTGTGACCAACACCACCACCTAAACCGGAACCGCTGCCACCGAGTGCGGAAGCATTCGTACCATCGAATAACTGCAAACCGATAACGGCGCCACCATAGCCACCGTTCGAGGCTAGCATTGATCGAGGTTTCCGGTCGAATTGAACAATCTTTTTCACGACAGTTTCGCAACGCTGCACTAGCTTCAGACTAAGCGGTGGTTCCCTGCGCACCGTTTGCAACACATCCAGCAAATCACGCTTGCTCACAGGCAGTTGCTGCCGTTCGATCGCTACCCCTTCGCGGAGTACCGATGGTGAGAGCGGTAACTGTAGAGAGGGTTCATCACTCTTCTTCAGCTCTAGTCGCTGTTTCGTCGTTGGTTCCTCCGGTGTGCCGTCCTTTGCTTCTGCTTGTCGTTCTTCTTGCTTTTCATCGAGCGCTGGCTTGACGGAGGTGGAGTCCCCGTACACTTGCTCCAGCTCTTCGGACAAAAACGCGTCCAACTCCTTGCACAGGTTGCGACTGTTGATGTAGCTGCTGTCTGGGAAGAGGGGACGTTCAAATTTGATGGAAGAGCCGCCAGCACCACTAACACCACTCCGATCGGTGGCCGAGGACGGTCGCTGCTGCTCGTCTCCATGTCCACTGTTACTGTCAGTGTCTTGATGATGATGATGATGCTTTTCTTGGCTTGCCAGCAGTGATTGTGCGGTCGTAGTCGTTGCCTTCTTCGGACTGGTCAGTATCTTGATGGCAGCTGCTCGTTTGCGGTGCTGCTGCTGTGACAGCAAACTAAGTATGGCCAACGTTGAAGCGTGCTCCCGTGGAGACTTCCTCGGACGGTCACTGCCAGCGATGAGCCGCGCTATTCGATTTCCTGAGCTCCCGCTTCCATCTCCAGCTCCGCCCGAGCCAGTACCAGTACCGCCACTACCGGTGCTAGTGCTTGAACAACTACTATTCGCTGCACCCTCTGCGAGCAGCAGTTTCCGTTTCTTGAGTGGCAACGATGAAAGGGACGATGATGAAGGAGACTTTTTAGTATCCAAATCACCACCCGGCCCCTCCGAGGATGGTGCCGCTCGATATTTACTCGATGGCGAAGATGGTTCCACCGAGGAAGGTGAAAACGATTGTTGCGACGCGGTCCGGTTTGACTTGCGACACGCCACTACCTTATAGTTTAGTATACAACAGTTTTGGCTCAGCGCCGGTAGCGGTCCCATTTCGTACGGCAGTTTCCGGTAAGCTGGAAGTGGAAACAAAATAATGCATTACATACTAATCATGTGCGGCTCTGCTGAGTGAACACTCACCTGTACTGCCGAAGTACTCGTAAACTTGCTCCGTCGCATCATCCTGCCGCTGGAACGTTTCGTACCATGGTTCGAGCGATGGTACCCGCTCGAAGGCGAACCGATACGGTTCGATCTCTTCGCAGCGTTTGCGAAAGTTTATCCACTTGAATACTGCCCCCATCCCATCCTCCTTGCCCTTGTTGCTGCTGCTATTGCTGGCAATGTTGTAGCTGCCGCTGATGGCTTCCGTTGACGATAATGATGATTCATGCGACTGGTGATGGTCCACCTCATCCGGTCCTGCTTTGGCCGAGGCTCCTCGCCGACTTTTCAACGCCGGGGGTGTAGTTTTCGTTTTCGACGCGCCGGATCTTCTGGTACCCAACACCACACCCGTTCCGATGATGCCGTCACTCCTAGACTCTAACGTGTCATGGCGGCCTGGCGATGCTGGCGAAGCTGGTGGTGGCATACGCGTTGCATCGAGCAATTGCAAACGACACCCGCACAGGGGCATACGACTGCCGCGTCCACGAGCTGCCCATGAGCGAGCAGCCACAGAAGCGGCTCCTCCACGACCACGTCTCCCACGGCGACTACCACCCCGTCCGGATCCGCGGCCACGATTACGCACAGCCCCATTGCTGGACCCATTGCCGGTGTTGTAGCAGGTGCAGGTGCTCAATTGACTTGGACTCGACACAGAATCCTCACGCAGTGGTAGCACACCACCGGTGATTTCATCATTCTCCGGCGTGTCAATACTTTTAGGATGCTCCTTATCCATATGCTTCACCTGCCGCAACCGACCTTTCTTCCCCCGGCCTCGGCCGGACGATGGCACTCGTTTCTTGGCATTGTTATCATTTTCTACCTCATCATCACCATTATCATCATCATTGTCGTAACTCTGCTTGCCACCAGTTGCCGTCGTCGACGTCATTCGTTCATCGACTGCTACTGGGGTTGGCTGGATGGGGGCCGTTGGAAATCGCGTCCTGCTTCCCGGAGGATCAGAACCATCATCAAACACACCAACAGCTCCAAAGGATGCTTTCCGGCGCCCAGACTTGACACCTCCGCTGCCTAACCGGTCGGCTGCCGTTGTCATCAACTGTGAATCGAACCGGGCCCGCTTGACAATCGGTTCGATCACAAACGACGAGCCTGAGGAAGAGGATGCACAGGATGATGGTTCACTTTCAACGGATTCACCACGGTTGCTTGCACCTGCTTGCAGTTTGTTGGAAGAACTCGGTTTTCGACGCTTCCTACACCCCTTAGCAGCAAGATCCCGGCGCTGAGCAGCTCCGGTTGTTCGTCCATCATTCTCCTCATCATGTTCCATTTCGGAATCATGATCATCCTCTTCATCTTCATCCTCGACACATTTCGATGTTCGCTCCAGCTCGCTACTGCTCGGAATATCGAGAGAGAAATTGTTTCTTGTCGGGTCAACACCAGCTTCCGCTCCGGGCACCCGACAACCCTCCGATGACGTTTGGCGCCCATCATCCGTATCCGAGTCCGAGCTACTCTCGTCCTTCTTGGGAAACATGAAATTTTCCGCCTCATCGTTAAGTAGACTAAGCTCCGACTGCCGAACCCGACGGATCTTCACAATCAACCCGTTCTTTGTTGGTGAAGACTGCTGCTGTTGATCCGATTTCGGCTTTCTAGATCGCTGACTGGATTGGGCGCCTGTCTTTCGTTCGCTCTTGGACGCATCATGCTCGCCCTGACCAGCTGCCCGAGCCATCGCTGTACCTGTAGTCTCGTCATCATTTCCAGCAGTGGCCGGTGGCATGGAAGGTTCAATTACTTTATACAAAAGCGGTGACTTGACCGGTGGTCTCGAAGCCGGGCTCGGTGCTCGCCATCGTATACCACGTACTTTAATGTCCTCCAGGGCGGCCGAGCCAACCTTTTTCGTAGAACCCCGCTTCATACCAGCGATACCGCCGATGGATTGTTGCTCAAGAGTATGGGCGGCAGAATCGTTAGTATCGATGTCCGGTCGCTCTTTCCTTTTACCCGGTTTATCTTTATCCTTTGTCTTGTGCTGTAACGGTCGTATCCGGGCTTGTGCTTTTCGTGCCACCACAGTCGACGTGGCCGCGCTCGGTACTGCGGAAGTAGTCGTCGCGGCTGAGGAAGTGGACGAGGACGATATCAGTCTCGAACGTTCGAGCGTCTCATCCAACAGACTGGTAAAGTCGTCGTTCAGGTTCGCCCGTTTCGGGTTTTGGCGCAAACCTAGGCTGATCCGTTTCGTGTTTTTTGGATCCAGCCCTTCACACTCAAGCAGTGCCGCTTCAGCGAGGCGTGTCTTAGCTCCTAAACCACCAACAACAACATCACTTCCTCCGTCAACGGTCGGCAGATGATGATGATGATGATGATGCTTGTTCATGGCAGTCGTTGACGCTTTCAGTCCCATCGCTGCTGCCAGCGTCTTGTTTTGGCACTCCGGTGCCTCTAGCTGCTGCTGCTGATGCTGCCGCCGATGGCCGATGGCCACCGTTCCTGCCCCTCGTCCCCTTTTACGACGACCGACGGAGGGTTTTTGTTTCTGCTCAAGGCCTACTCCGCTGACTTCGGAAGAAAATTTCTCCAGCTCTGCTGATTGCTGCTCGTGGTGATAATCACTAATAACTTTCATTCCGGCAGCATGATCAACGGGATCGTGATAGGAATTTTGATCGGAACTTAGGTTGGGTTGCGCTTCACAGTTGGATTCTACCCTAGCGGTGTCCCGCCGCTGCTGTACCTCCTCCAACAGCTGCCGCTGGCGTTCTTGTTGCTGCTTGAGTAGCAATGCACTGAGCGTCGATTTGTGCTTCTGATGTTTATGATGATTCAGTTGATTATGCGGATGATGATGAATTGCTGATCGTCGCCCAAACATTCCACCGCTCTCCTGCGCTTGTTCTGTTGTTAAGGAGCCTAGCGATCGTTGTGCTTCTTCCGTTCCCGACAGCACGGGCTCCTCGATGGCGGCGCCAGACGTTCGACTGCTACGTCGTGGGGTATGTACTGCCACGCCAGTAACAATCTGCCTAGCTCTTCTACCTCTTCCCTCGTTCACACTGCACTGCTCGTCCTTTTCTTCAACCACAAAATCGATAAATTGTTCCACTATGCACTCACTTTCCGCGGGTTTTCCTTCACGTCCAGCCTCTTTACTAACCACAGGTGTCCCCCTACTGGTACCACACTCTTGAACACTCGCTGCGGAACACTCTTTACGTGTCTTTTTCACCTTAACCACCGGCGGCGAAGTATTGTTGTGCTCGCTAGCAACCAAAGAATCACTTTCATCTTCTTCATCATCACTGCCAGCGTCGAATGATGCAATTACCGACGCGATGGCACGCTTGATCAAGCTGGAGTTTTCTTGATCCTCCAACGTACTCTCCCCCGGAGGAACGCTAAGGATCTCACCAGCGGCGTCGTGATCGATTAGCTCCGCGAGGCCTTCGGACTGTTCCTTCACTGTTGGCCTCTTCACAGATGTACGTTGCTTCGCATCACTCTCCGGAGCTTTGGCGACGCAACTACTGCTCAAAAGTTCCTCGTAGCTTGCTTCGTTATTTCTCGCCTGCTTCACATTCCAATTATACCGTTGTTGTCTGCTGCTGTTCGCGGGTTCTTTGATCGTTTTGTGCAGCTCAGTTGATTTGTCGATCTGTTGTTCGTCAACGGCGGCCGTCGTCGTCGTCGTCACCGTCGTCTTCACCGTTGCTGTGCTCAGGGAGTTGCGCCGCTTTCCCGTCTGCGGCTCCACTTCCATCAGCTGCAGTAGCCTCTCATCAGTTTCGTTGTTTTCACGATGCAACGAGAGACCACCACCACCATCACCAGCAGCAGCAGCAGCAGCAGCTGATGCTTCATTACCACCAGCAGCACCAACTTTCCTTTCGTTGTCCATCAGCAAGCCTCCCAGCAAATCGAATCGACCACCATCACCACCATCATCCGTGTTGCCACCAAATTCCCCGATTGAGCCAATCAATTGATCCAATGATTGAAAATTCTCATCGTTCTGCACGAACGTTCGGTGACTCTCCGAATCGACGTGGAGTGCCAGCGAATCGTACTCTATCCGGCAGATTTCACAGTATCCGCAATCCTTCGGTGGTGCTGGCGCAGTCTTATCCTTCTTGCTTTCGTTAGCCGCCGTTTCGCAAGCATGCTGCAACAAAGTGACCGCCCGCTTCTTGGCGGTATTCGGTGTTGAAGGTTTCTGCTCCTGGACGCTTGCGCTCCTTGCACTTGCCACCATCGTCGCCGTTCGTGCGGTCAGCTTACGCGTCATCCTTGCACCAGAAGCCACCTCTGTTGATACCGGTAAAGCGGCCGCTTCAGTTACCTTAAGGGCTGTTGCCTTCGGTAGCTCGTTTGCGTCAGCGAATGGAGCCTTCTTGCCTTCCCCAAGATCCCGAGTATGCCGACGAACTAGTAGCAAGTCAGGCCACTGTTTGAACTCTTGGTAGAAAGGCCGATAAGCGGTGGCACTGGATATCGATTCCACCTTCAAAAACCGACCGTGCAGATGGTGGGCATGTCTGGATGAGGATGAAGCCCGTGTACCTGTCACCGATCGATGATGGTGGTGTTGCAGATGATGGTGTCGATGTTTATGCTCGGGATGGTTTTCGTTGCGCACCGAATCGAGCACTTTACGCAGAAACTTGAGTGCATGCTCTGGACTCCAAACTGGCGTACCCCAGGAGCTCGCTAGCTGTATGGGGCTGTTCTGGACTGGGTGGGTGGACACTGATCGTGTCACATTTTCCCACCACCCTTCACCTCCAGCAGCACCAGGCGCAGGTACAGGACTGTAACAGGGGCTCGCCGGTTGTTGCTTGTGGTGCGAGGATGGATTATTGAACGTCGATGGTGATGGAGTGTCCGTTCGCTTGATCGGTGTAGCACTGCTGTTGCCTAGTGCGGTCACAGCCGATGGCGAAGAGATGTTGTATTTCAGTGGTGACGAAGGTAGTAGATGATACGATGGCTGATGGTGTGGTTGGTGCTGCTGGTTTTGCTGCTGCTGCTGCTGCTGGCGAACACGCTGTAGCATAGCATCCGCGCGGCTGCGTGGAAGTGCTGCTGCTGCTGGTTGGGTCGGTTTAACCTAAATAGATTGAGAAACCGTTAGTGGGCTGTGTTTCGGGTTTACCTCATGCGACATGTGCCTTACCCTTCCATCAAACCCTAGCGTCGCCGTCGCCAATGGCGTTGCTGCAGTGGAAGGGCTGTTGCCACCTCCGGCGCTGCTGGAGGCGATTGCTGTTGCCCCCAGCTGATGCTTCTGCCTCTGCTGACGCACATGGCCCGCCAACGCAGTACTCGACGTTGCTGGCGGTGGTGTAGGTGTTGTGGATGCCGGTGGTGGACATGGTGACGATGTACGACTGGTCGCCGATCCGATATCATTTACATATTGACCGCGGTTGTATTGCCGGGGCGTCGGATGATGGGTATGATAGGTATTCCGTGCACTGGTACGCCGCCCAGCCTGCTGAGATCTGCGGTTGGCTACGTTCGTTAACGACGATCTAGTAGCCGGAGCGCTACTGCTCGGCGATGCAGCTACTGCGATACGATGGTATGCGTTAGCTCCAGGTGTTGTTGTTGTTGTTGCTTGAGATTGATGTTCCTCATTCCATTCGCCAGTCTGTGCTGCAACAACAGCTACGCTGCCTCCGGTACTGTCCACCGGTTGCTGCTTATCGGTAATGAAATGTGTTATAGTTTTACTCAGGAAAAACTCGACCGTCTAAAAATAGAATAAAGAGTAAAGAAACTGTATTAGTGTTTCTGAAATTTAGCCTCTTTCGTATCTGTTCTCTATATATTTCGATAAGCTCTATATATTTCGATAAGCGCTCCAGCGCTCAAACGCAATGCTTCATCTACATATCGCTCTGTCGCAAATCGCAGCATCCTTCGGTGTCTACCAACGCATGGATGTGATAACAACAGAACCTCACGGGAGCGGCAATCACATAATTTTCCGACTGGACAATATTCCTGGCTTCACACAAACACACCGGTCGGTAGAGATGGGAAAATGGAACGCAACCGATCGATGGAAAACATTTTTTTTTTTGTTATCTCACAGCATTCCAGCTACCGCTGGAGGTTGGCTGGCGGGGATGGTAGGACGATACACAGTGGAAGTAACCAGAGGCAGAGAAAATGCCAGCTAGAATGAGACGGTGATAGAGTGCCGAAGCTGTTGGTGTGACCGATACCCTCAGCCTGACTGTATGTGTGCCCGTTGTTGAAGCGGACGCGGGTGAGGATGGAAACGCAACGAGATGGAAACATCTCGGATTTTCCACGAATCCAGCCCTGGGCAGCGCAATCGTCAGCACTAGCACACCACGCGATACCATTCAGAACCACTCGGCTCTCGGCTATCTTCATGCAGCGTTTTATCGATTTTTCACCTTCTGATGCTGCTGCTGCTGCTGCTGCTGCTGCTGCGGGAAAATTTGCCCGAACAGATACACAAGAACCGAGCACTCGCCCGCACAGGCTACTTTGGTGGTTTCAATATCTGCGTCTTTACGTTCAAAGTTTACTTTGATCTGCACTTAACGGGCGAACGAGCGGCCAACGTCTTGGCAGGTACTTTGCAGTGCACTAGCAGACCAGATACTCAAGGCCAACGCACAGAATCGAATCTGGAACACAACGAGGCAACAAAACCGACCACAACCCTCGATGAGTGTTTTCGGTTCGGGTGTGTTGTAAGCTGCTAAATGCTTGCATAGCTGTACTACCCCTGCCACTGCCGTGAATTGCAGGGCTTCTCCATAATGAATCTCTCTCCAATGGTCTCCCCGTTGCTGCTTAGTGTTGTGGGTGGTTGTGATAATGATTCCATGTATTTACCTCCCACTAGAGCACACAGCCTCCGCACGGCGCACCATGGCAGAGGTGTTGTTGATGGTAGAGAGCAGAGCGAACCAACTTAAAATGAAGACTGAATTTTTCTTCAAATGCTCAATAGAAAATAGATAACAGACGCAATATCAGAATACCACTTCCACTGCCCCTCGAGTGTGTGGTCGGTTGTCACGGAAAGTAGTAAACAAAGCTGGGCTACTATGTTTACGTTGTTTTGCACCCTTCTAAGCACACTAACACATAGACTTGTGTTGTGTAAAAAAAAATCAGTCATACTATTTCGGAACCTCTTCTCTCTTTTTTAGCCCCTAAACAATAATCATCATCATGATCATCGCTGATGTCTGTGTTTGTGCTGCAAACCCATTCCTACGTGTGATTCTGCTTGTTTGCTTCCTTCCTGTTTGTGGATGCGAGTAGGCTTACTTTGCACGCCATCAACGTAACCAATAGTGGGGAACAGCCTTCTTTTCCTGCTTTCATTTCTTTATATTCCCATTTCTTCGATACCATTTTGCTCTGTTCGATTGCATCCATTAAGAGCGAGTTATTTCATCGCTCCCCGCCATAGGATGATGTAAACAAAACTCTCTTATGCTCTCCCGCCTCTGAGTCGGGGAGAAGAAGCATAAAAGAGTTCTCTCGCGAATGATCATCGGGCTCTCCCACGATGTTGGCCCCCCCACACGCACCACAGAGACTCTGTCTGTACGCACGCGCACCACCAATCCACAGTATGTGTGGTTGGGCTTGTGTGTCCCACCGCCGTTCCATTCCGTGCCGTAGTTCGTTCGTTCGGTCGCCGTGCTACGTTTCGTACCAGTTTCCATCCGCCCGATACTTGCTCGCTCTACACAGGGTCGAAATGGAATTGGATAAAATTTGTTCAGGCAACACACGACGGGCGTACGGCAGCGCAGCCATATTTGATTCGTACAGCAGCGTTCCACGTCGTTGTCATCGTCGTCGTCGTCGTCGTCGTACCGTGGAGTGTTCAACAGTAACTGAACGAGTGATTAGCCGAGCTGCAACCTTCAATTCCCCCCACAGCAATCGCTACTAGTGCTGGTTACATGCAAAGGCCATTTATGGAATATGTTTTAGACCAGCGATATCAGCCTCAACAACGATGCTAGAGAGTTAAATGAAACCACACATCGGTGCGGTGTTCGGTGGTTCCTGTGCACTGGGGTCCAGGAATGAGCAGGAGCCATGGTACAAGAAGCGAGGCAAAAATCGATAAATCTATGTAGAACGAACACTGGCATCGCACCGAACGGATCTCCCCATCGCACACACTTTCCAACCAAACCACGGACCGACCCCGCCACGGGAACAGGCAGCAGCTTTTCTATATAACCACAAACACTGGGAACGACGATGTGCTGCTGCTGGGCTGGACTGGACTGGGTGTTGTGTGTGGTGTAGGGCATCATGGCATTCTCGGTGGAGCGTTCTAGTTGCTGCCTTTTTTGCTCCGCCGTAGCCATTGCGCTACGTAGGAAGCAACACCGACAAACCAACCGACCGACCGACCGACCGACCGTTGGCCCCCAAACGGACCGTGCGCGCTACCCCTGAGTCAGCAAACTAACCAACCCCGGGCGGAGCACACAGGACAGAGACAGAGACTTGCGGTGTACGCGAAGCAAACTGTGTGCTGCTGCTGCTATGGCAAGAGACTTCACCATCATTTAGGCCACTTTGAAGCGGTGAAGCGGTGATGCACAGCACAACCAACAGCAGCAGCAGCAGCAGCAGCAGCAGAAGCAAGGGAGCGTTGTGTACCGTCGTGCTCACCACCACACAACACGAACTCGTTGATCGTGGACCCTCCTCTTGCGCTGGTCTAAAAGTTGCAACACACCAAACCCCATCTCGCCGAGCCGGTGATACGGTTGTGGCGGCCTGCGCAAATATGGAATATCATGGGGCCTTGCAAAGCAACCCTTCTACTCCGTGCCTCTTCTTTTATGCTCGCTCGATGCCGTGTTCAGGTCTCGTGTTCCTTCGAGAGCGATGGCGATTTCTTTTCCACACAGAGCAGCTCCTCCGTTCGCTTCGCTTCTACGGGACACATCTTCGCGTGCGATTTTCGAAGGAGCACAACTACAAGAAGAGAAAACGAACAGAATGAGTGTTGCTCGAGGTCCATATTGCGACATGTTCCAGCAGCGGCTGTTGCTGCCGGGCGCTGCTGCTTCTTCGGCGTTCATTCTTCCTCATTCTCGTTTAAACCCCGGTCTCTTATGGCTCTGACTAAATACATAACACCCCACCATCACCCATTTTACTACTGTTTCCAAGCAACAAACGTTCAACTGACCGGCGCTTCAACCATCGTTCGTCGTGCTCAACATACTCAAAATGCAACGAATTCCAAAACTTGTGTCAGCGCATGCTTTACTGCAGTGACTCGGGGATCAGCTTCAGCAAAAAAAAAACCAACAAGAATAACAAACTCCATCAGAGTAGCATTCGGCTCAGTGTGGCCTCCACCGGGCTCTGATCGTGCTTCATTATCATTCTCGCGGTGTTGTGGAAGCACTGTGGTGTTGTTCTGATCATCATCAGCATCATCATCATCGCTAGAAAACATACGTACACATACCAGGGGACATCCATAACAACAAGATAGATACAATTCGCACCTTTTCACGCGCTGCGCTCCGTGTATTGGTGTCAACCCGAGATGGGATTGAGAGTTCCAACGCGAGAAATGTCAAAGCCCCCAACGACAACGCAACGACAACGACTTGCTTCTAGGAGGATGATCGGGGGGGGGCTAACTGAGTAAACGTAACGACTTCAATGGCCTTAGCGTCCAGCAGCAACAGCAGCAGCCAGGGTCCAAGGACCGCGGTTTGTTTCGTCAAAACTACTTCATTTGATGTCGGATTGCTGCGATCCTTGGCGAGAGCAACATTGGAGAAGAGAGTCCCGGGATAAAAAATGCTGAAAAGCAGGCTGCGAGATGGATCGGGAACAGAACCGCAAAAACCAGAAAGAATCCTCGAAAAAGAGACTTCCAACTTCAAAAAACATTGCAAAAAAAAACGTTCTACCCGTTTGCGGTTCGCTGCTCTCCGAGTGTTCTCTCGTCCGTTTCGTCTCGATTCGCGAATTTTTCGCACCGATTCCCTGTGTGCAAAATATCTCAAACCACGGAATACAATGTTGCGGGGAGGCGAGGCGGCCTACAACCCGCCCCGGATTCGCCGGCTTTTTTATCGTTTGAACCCTGTGTCAGGAGAGAGAGAGAGAGAGAGAGAGAGAGAGAGAGAGAGAGAGAGAAAGAGAGCAGCAACCGTGGCCGCGCTGTACGTGGGATGATGACGACGATGGTTGTTTCACCGTTGCTGCTGCTGCTGCTGCACCATCTTATCCCTCGTGGTTTTCGTGGTTTTCAATTTATAATTCGCCTGTTTCACGTCTCGCCTCTGGACGTTCAACTCCGTCCTCGGATTCGAACGCGAATATGAGGCTTTTTAGTTAACGTGGCACCACATTTGTACACTCTAGGCAGGTTCATTAATGTTGCTGCAAATATTTTACTACAAGTAGATGCCATTTACGGTCGATTGTGGCACAGAAACCGAGGACAGCAAACGGTGAGGGCTACCATCTTCGAAGATGTTACTCAAATTGTATGTTAAAAAAAATGTAAACAACTCAACACCACTATTTACGGTCGTCAGCCACCACCATCATCATCATCACCACTACACAGATAAGCCACGGCCGACACACGCGACACGCGCCACATGCGCCACGGGGCGGGTGTGTCATTTGCCTTCGTCCTGCATCCACCCCCCTCGGCATGACTCTTTCTCTGAGATTAAAGACCAAATCACCCAAAAAGCGAGTGTGCCAGCGAGGAGCAAAGAAAGCCAAACTTGCCTGGCCTGTCATTTCATTTACCAGACCCACACAGACAGATACGACCAAGTGTGACAGACTCGCAGTAGGCGATGTTTTGTGTTCTTCCGAAAGAGAGAGAGAGAGTGCGGGGGGATGTGTGATCACCCTCTTTCAACGTCGACCGGCGCCATCCACATCAAAGCGACACAACCGGGATCCATTTTCGTTCTCGTTTCACGAACCAACGCGGTACAGGAAGTGGAGCGGTGTGCTGATGTTGGTGGACCGGAAGACTTGTGTGGTTGTCGCGTGTTGAAGGTTTTTCTTTAAACAATTCAACAACCGAACGCCTGGTCCCCATCGCATTCCCATTTCATGGCATGTCTGCTGGTGTGTGAGGCACGTACGTGCATGCCCTTCCTCTCTTTGCCCTTTATGTATTTCGTAAGGCGAGGATCGGGGGGAAAAGAGGAGTAGTATCCACCCGCATCCAGCACACCGAGGTGCATGGGTTCAAACCCTACAAAAACCGTTTGTGGTCCCTCGTGCCTTCCACCTGTTACCATCTTCCGCCGTTCATGCTTTCGCTCTCCTTCTTCTGCTTCTACCGAGGGCTTCTTGGATCGTTTAATGTTTCACAAAACCATTTACTCGCTCGCAAGACCTGCAAAGTAGCCTGGAAAGTGTCGAAGTAAAAAGGGTAAAGTGCTGAGCTAGGAGCCAATGTTCTCCTTCACCCAGAGGCACATTCCAAGGTGCTGGTGCAGTGCTGTTGTTGGGTGAATCACCGAGAACCATCTTCCATCCTGGTAATCCCTCTCTCCCGTCTGGCGCTGTGAGTGCGTACAAAAAGCAAATATGGACGCGCTGATGCTGATGTTCCAAAGATACGGACACGCAGTGTCGTTGATGGGCAATCGTTTTCCAGGAACCGAGCGCTGCTGCTTCTTCAGGTTCAGGTCGTCATCTTCAAGAAAACGGGAAACTGCCGGGAGAACAGAAAAAGACGCGCGCGCCCGAACACGCACACACACGAACCCATTGTTGTGTGTGCGTTTATGTATATCTATACGAGACACACGCACCCGTTTCCATTCCCTAGCACAATGCCACGCACGTAAACATATCGATTATGTTGGGCTTCTCACGCACACATCGCACACATTTATGTTTCCATTTCAAAGAGAACTTTTGAAAAATATGTTGCCAAGGCAGGGCAGGGGAACCAACGCCATTGCCAACGAGAATTCCTACATAAAAAACCCTTTTCACGGTTGTAGGTGTGTTAAGGGGGCGCCGCGCATGCCTTTTGTATGTGCGCGTGTGCTATGCTCTAGCGGATTTCAACATAAAGGCGAAAAACGATTGATTCTTTGCATCGCTTTCTTCGATCATGCGTACACAACTTCGAAGCAAAACGGAACCTTTTGCCAGGCACACGGTGGGGGCAATTGAAATCATGATTCAACGCGATTCAAGACCAGCGCCACAATCAGCAATAATTGGGTGGTGAACCACAGGACACACATACACACGCAGCAGCCAGCTTCGACGACACGGAAATCGATTCCGTGTTCCGCGATATTCCTGCTTCATCATCATCGTCATCGATTGCGATAGCTGATTATTTTATCATTCCATCCAAGAGCGCTCGTTGAAAATTGATTGAATTTCCAATTTTTGAACAAGAATCATCGATGATTGCCAACCACACCAACCAACCCAACACGCACACACAGGCGCGGGCGCGCACGCACGCCTGTGTATGTGTGATTCCGGCCTTCGCTATGCTTCCACCACACAACACACTCCGGGGCGCGTTCAACACCCGTTTTCTCGTTTCTCGTTGCGTTGGCCACGAGAAAATGGCGAATATCAAGTCGCGAGCTCTAGCCTTCTTCGCCGTCAGCGCGTCACCACCGTCATCATCATCATCATCAGCACCACTGAGGGCCACCCCCTCACTACACACAAACGGAACAGCAGCAGCACTACCGCATATCACCGCGTAACACCATCATTCACAAGAGCTTGAGGCACATCCCTAGCTAACCGGGAATGGTACCGAAAAGACAGGAAGAGGCGCGCTTGCCAACAGAAAATGGAACACACCCCATCGCGAACGAACGACCGACGACGACGACGACCACGGTACACACCTTTGAGACCAACCCCAGCGAGCAGTAAAAAACGGAATGAAAACGCCAACTAACCGAGTAGGCAACGCCGCGACGGTCTCTGCTTACGATGGCTGCTTTGCTTCTTTGCTGCGCAGCGCCTTTGGTCTAGCAGCAGCCACACGCACCACTTTTCTGTTGTTTTTTCACTCTGCACACCTCTCTGCGCCGTCTTCCCTCACGTTTGTACACAATTTCTTGTTTCCCTCCACACCTCTCACCCACACGCACGCACAAAGATTCACAGCGCACAGCCAACCTCCTTTTCTCGTGCGTCGTTTTGAAGCGAAATTCACATTGGCCACGGACGGCGAAATCCCGGACCCGGACCGACGACGACGACGACGATGTCGACGAGATGTGCGTCCGCACGGTTCGAGCGATGAACGGAAAGTGAGAAAAATATAAAAGAGAGCGAGAGAGCCAGCCAGCGCGTTTATGCACCCCCGAGATCGTCCAACAAAAACATCAAACCTTCGTTTGCGCAATGCGCACAGGGAAAACGGAGCAACCGTTGACGACGACAACCGTGGAGGTTTCCTCATATCGCCATACAGGGGGTTTACTTTCACAAAATTCTGCTTCGACAGCAGCAAACAGGGTGGGCTGCTGGTTTGCAGTTTGGCCCTGCCGTGAGTTGATAAAGGAAAAGGCGACTCGCGGATGCATTGTCCGCACCACGCACACGGCCACAAATGTCAGCGCGAGCGGGGGCTTCGTATTGCCTCCTACACGCGGCAACACGCACCCAACGGATCCGGTGACACACATTTTCATTCGTTGGGCGCCCCGTTGGCCGATAACCAAAAGACCAGACCGCCGGCCCCGTGGTATTGACGGAAATAGGTAGTCAAGTGTTTTTTCAGCCATCGAGGTTCTAGGGGTTTAATCCGTTTCGTTCTGTACTCTTCATTTAACATCACGACATCGGGAGCTAAAATAGAATCATTGAAAAGGTGAAAATGGTTCTCAAAACGGGGTGAAAATTTGTGTCGCGTTTTCTAAAAAACCACCCTCTCTCGCTCTCACGTGAATTTTTTTTGTTGACAAACTTCTCTTTTTTTTGTTTACAAACGCCCGGTTAGTGTGTGTTAGTTACGGGCTTTATGCGTATGCGTGTATGAAGGGGCGCTTATTTATTTGTTTTCTACCAATTGAATTATTAAACTTAATTCGCCGTCTTTCGCGGTCAATATTCTCATGGATAATAATAAATAACGCATGGCGAGAAATTTGGAAGAATCATAAAAACATTGCCCCAAAAAGCTCCGAAGGCGCCAGTAAAAAATAAAATTAACGTTGTTTAGCTAAAACAATAAAAAAAATCATTAGCGCCGGTGTAAACACTTACCCCACCAAGCTCTTTGATTGTGGATTCGATTTTCGTGGCCACTTGGTGCCGTTCAATGTCCAGGTAGAATCGATGGTGAATCAACGGCTTCGAGCCCTTCACAAGCTTCACCTTACTCTCTGCAAAGGACGGAAGTAATTAAACCGGATTAATGATTGAGAAACCCGATAGTAGATGCGAAATTCGTAAACAGCCGGAACAGCCGGAAGAAACTTCCGCTTTAATCGAATGCAAAACAAATGCAACAGGATTTTCGGATCTACTGGAGGAGTATGCGTTGCCCGTTACCATAGTTTCCAGGTTATTATCGACGATGAATCCACAAAACAACGCCAGCAAGGTTACTGCGCACAGCTCATTCATACCCCGCTCGCTGTTGGAGGCCAGGCTACAACAAAGTAGCCGCCGCCGTTCTCATCACACGCATACGATGGACGGCGTTCGGAACAACAGTGCAGCTGTCAAAACGCAGATGCGTCTTACTTGCCCCTCTCTGTCCCTACCGAGGTCAACGATGTTTTCGGCCTTGAACCACCCGAATCCCAGCGTAAAGGATTAGCAAATTGATTGGTTTCTTACTCGAAGTTGCGGAAGAGGTTGAAGCAACCGACTTTCGTTGAGGTGGCTCCCGCTGCGGCTCCGGTTCCGGCTGCTGTTGCTGTTGTTGCGACTGCTGACTGGCGATCCTGGAAAGTTTGGCCTTCGAGGGTGAGACCATTCCTTCTCTGCTTGGTCCCCCTCTTTCCGTAGCGTATTCCGGGCGTCCTCCTTTCCTCACTGACTTTCTCTACACCATTTCATGAACACTTTTTGAAACACACATTGGAAACACTGATGATGCTTTCGAACAAACTCCCCATCTAAAAATGCAGTAAAATCAACGTCAACGACCGCCTGAATTTCATTCTGCTCACGACACTCGGCGCCACGTATGTTCCGCGAACGCGAACGCGTTTCCTACGAAAATCCACCACGAAAGAAACTCGGATTACTGCGCGCCATTTTTACGTGCCGCTCGTCGCCGGCTAGATTTGCAAATTTTGCGTGTCGGCGACACGACAAGGATGGCCCGATAGGAGCAACACGGTGAGAGGGAAAGAGAGAAATGGGATGCCGCCGCTACTCGCGGTGTCTATGAGGCCATCTTGGCTGTCCTTTGGTACGCGCTTATCAGCCTCCGCCGTCCGTCCGGTGACGAGATTCCTTCGAGATTTCCTTGTTCGTCCTTGCACGCGCGCCACCCGAAACCAAAAACAATCGCACCCCACCACCGTCTCGCGTGTCGTTAACTCACTCGTTTTCCCACCCTTTCCCCACCACTTTACGTATTTTCTTGTTTTCTCTGGCTTTTTGTCGGACGAACAAAGTTGGCGGGAGACAACTCCGACGGCCACTGACTGGCCGCGCCACACGAAACGCCAGGAGATGCATTTACATGACACGCGGTTCAAGAGTCAAACTTGTTGGCCAATGTAAGGCTTCGTCTTAGCTATCGCCAGAACAGTTGCTAACTCGCAGTGGTATTTATAGTCACCGATTTCCCACGGAGTTTTGTGTCATTTGAAAGGAGAGCAGGTTAGCACTCCCCTTGACAAGGATGGAATTCACACACCCTGAGCTTCCAGCTGGCACCCAGAGAAAACTGGATCTCAGACCATTTTTTTCCTCATCCTTGCTCTGCAAATTACGTCTACTAAAATTAACTGGTAGTTTTCTTTTTCTCATTGTTCATTAAAATCCATTCTCTCTTTGATCAATTAAGTTACTCTATTCACACAGATATCACCAGAGATAACAAAAAAAACCCGGCCTTTTCTAGCCATGGTGTGCAGCCGATTCCCGCCAGTTCCGTTTGATCATCTCGATGATCTGCGCGTACAGGGACGATTTGGAAAAGTAGTGGCACGCGCAAAGGATAATGAAAGCCCATGCCACATACAGCCAGTAATCCGTACGGTATTCCACCTTATTCGACAGAGGACCTTTAAAATCGTCCGAGATGTAGTGCAGCGGATAGTGACCACCGGAGGCTGGTTTCGTTTGGTTCACCAACAACGGCTCCATGCCACTGTGCCGGGTAACAAAGTTCGCTAACGACGTAATCGAGATCTCGGTTCCGTTGTACTTGACTAGCGTGCGGCCTTGGTGGAAAAACATGATCGTCGGTAGGCCCACGATCCCAAACTCGGCATTCAGCACATGGAACTCATTGGCATCGATGGCGGCGACTGTGAGGTTGAGGAAGTGGCGTGCCAGAGCGTTGAAATGTGGTGCTGCCATCGCACTGTGGATGCAGGTTTTACTGTAAAACAGCAGCACCACGCACGTGCCCGTTTGGTTTCGTTTGGTCGAGTTTCCGTGCGGGGCCAGCACGCTGACGACCTCCTTCAGGGAACTCAGCATCCGTAACGTTCCGTTCCCGTTGGTCGGAATGCACTTGACGCGCAGGGAAGGCCTTCGGTTGGCCTCCGTTCCACCGTCGGTCGCATCCTGTTTCACACTTTCACCCGCCAGTGAGCAGTAACGTTTGTCCCAGTACGTGATGTACTCGTACGAACCGCTCAGGTACGATCGATTCGATTGCACAACGGCACTTTGCGATGCAGCAGTTTCTTCGGCCTTCGCATCGTTGTGCCTGTGGAAAAGCTCCGTCATGTGCTGCAAGTCGAAGAATTCGAGGTTGAACCGCTGCGCATAATGATGGAACGGAAAGCCGGACGCATCTCCGTAGCCGATCAAAAACAACCCTACCGAAGAGATGGGAAACTTTCGGTCACAACCATTCTCACAAGGGCCCTTTCACCCACACTTACCTAATGCTAAAATGATCAGAAACCTCGAAGGATCCATTTAGAATCGGGATTTTAAGGTGCTCTACCGAAATCAGCCGCTCGTCCGTACTTTTTTGGTGCAAAAGTTGTTTACTTTCTTTGACCAGCCGAGTGACAGTAGCTGTCAGCACAAGTGAACCCTTCGATGCTCCGCGCGGAATTCAAATCAACGACAACTTTGATCAGATCCTTAACGGTAAAATCCTTGAACAATTATTGCACTTATTTCTACGAATCCTCAATGCAAGGAATTCTGTCTTTTTATCAAATATTCGCTCTACTGGCGACTGTGCTGTTTCAATGCCAGGAAACCTGAAACGCTACAGAAAGTTCAATTAAACGTGGGTGGACACCCACGCTTTGAAACGCATAGAGAAAGGTCCTGGCCCGGAACGGCGTTCTCGTGTTTCCGTGCCAACAGCGGGCCGCGAGTGCGTATAGGGCTGCAGTCGTGTAGCTCAATCGAATCACGAGAAGAGACGAGGGTTTCGTTTTACGATGACCAACTCACACAAGCGGCAATCTCGCTTATCTTCTTACTCCCGACGCACGACGTTCGCGCTCCCGTATATTTTCGGCGAGCTGCAGGTCGTTGACGCCGAGGCGTTGTCGTTCGTCCACGATCGGATCGTCCCTCGCCGCGACCACCGCGCTCCGTGCGCACACGATTCTGAATGAATTCTCGCAGCCCACCACCCATCCCCCATCGTTTCATTTCGGAGGGTAAGGACTCGGCGTAGGAGTAGCGCGTCGTTGGTAGTCGTTTTGGGCAGGGGGGGGGGGGGGGGGGGTGCGGAGAATGTAACAAAAGTTGCCTTCGGGCGAGGGTTGACACCGCGACCGACCATGCGCCTGGCTCGATGTCGTCATCAACCGCGATGATCCTTGTGCTAGAGCGAGAACGATAGAGCTGCGTGTTCGTGAGTGAGAAGAGGAGGGGCGGTTCTCCGCCCAAATTCGGTGCGTAAGAATTAAAAGATAAAACAGGGGGAGTAGGAATGTTTACAAAACACGCAGCATCGACTGACGAGCTGACACACTTTCCAAAGGCACGACGGAGAGCGAGAGAGCACCGGAAAACCGGAAGTGGTAGGGTGCGTGCGTACGTTTCGTGCGTTTGTAAAAACGAACGCGACGATGGCGACGAAGGCGACGACGACGACGACGATTGTGACGACGATGGTGACGATGCATTGCCGAGGAGAGCGTGTTTGTTGATAACAACCCAGCCACCACGCTGATTATCGAAGAGACGGGCACCAACCGAAACCGCGGAGGGCTCGGGAAGGATGAGTAACGAAGAGTGCGAGTAAGCGTACGGACGTCGCACCGTCGTCCTGCTGCTCGTCCTGTGTCCTCCATTCAAGGGGGGGGGGAGTGAATTTGGCCACCCTTTAACCCGTGCCCGTGCCCCGTGTGCTCTGTGCTGATACCGCCCCGCTGGGGCCAGTGTGTGTTTGTGCGTGCGTACGTGTGTGGTGTGTTGCGCCTGCTGCTGTGCTGGTTTATCGAGTCCGAATCGATAACGCGGAATTATCGCAAGCATGATTTTCAATTTTTCGGTGACCGAAGGCAGCAGATTTTAATTGCCATCTTTCCGGAGCAATCACACCCCAGTCGGTAGGCGCTCCTCGAATGTGTGGGTGCGTGTGTATCTGGTCTGCGTATGTGTGTGACGGCCACGAAGGATATATCCTGCCGAAAGGGGCGTGCGGGCACAGGCGCACGAGTGTGGGCCAAGAAGGCGTCGTCTCCGTTGCTGTACAGTGAAGCGCGATCGTGTACGCCCGGAGTCACTCCAGGGCTCCCGTTACAAACCGCAGTAGTGTCTGCTCTGCTGGAAAAAAAGGATTAAAAATCAGAATTATTTGATAATTCGAAACGTGAAGTAAAGTCACATATAGTGGTGTAAAGACTCCGCTTACCAATCAGCTGAGCATTAGTAGCCCACCAAACATCCGGAACGACGTAGTAGCGACGGCAAAGCCAAGGAAGCAACAAACGACGACCAAGAAACAAGGGTAAGTGTGCTCGACGAGAAGAAGCTGCTTACGCGCTATCGCGTAAATGCGTACCAAGAAGCATTCCTTGTCAATGGGCGATCCGCATCCGATCCAAGGGTAGAGGAGAACGCACACCCAACCCCCCCGGGGGAGTGGGTGGGTGGGTTTTGTTTTGAATTTTCCTCCGTTCCTTCATCCGTTTTTCCACGGGTGGGGCCGTGCCGCGGAGGGGATACTCATCATCATCCGCAAGGCAAGGAAAGTGAAAGTGAGTCAGCATTCCGGCGTTTGGAAAGGGGAACCCTCACCACCATTTTGTCGAACCGTGGCCTGACTGATGAGGGGTGGCCTGTGTGCTGTCTCGCTCCGTCTGCCGGAGCAGAATCCGCCGGCGCCCACTCTATCCATCGTCATTACCGCGCATCCGCCATCTTCTGGCCAGCCCGGCCAGCAGTGTGCGTGCCAGCTGCAGGACAGCACGCAGCAGCAGCAGCAGCAGCAGCAGGCCGCTGATAGGGGGTGGTGCTGATCAGCGTTGAAGGGAAAGAAGGGTCACCATTTCCTCCCTTGCCGAAAAAGGCCCTACCATCACTACTACCACCACTACTACTACTACTACGCAGCAGGAAAATCCATCCGAACCCGGGCTGCTGGGGTGGTGCCGCGCGCACTAGCTACCGCGCACGTCGGAAAATTCGACGAAAAGCGTACGTCGCGTGGCACACGGTGCCGCCGATGCTGCTTCTTCACTGCAGCGTTTTCCTTCCTTCCTTGCGAGAAGCGTAGCAAAAAAGGACGCACTCCGCGCCGAACACGCACCATCGGGGGTGGAGGCGGTGGTGGGTGTTGTTGTGGAACCCCAACAACGCATAAACAAACCGCTGACTCCCTGCTGATGGCTCCTTTTCGTCCGCCGCACCCCGCCCTTTCCATGGGTTTTCTTTTTTCATCAGTGCCTAGAGTGCTCCTCCTCGACACGGGACGGGTTTTGGCCCAAATACGAAGATTTTCTTCTTCTGCTTTCTGCTTTTCTGCGCGAAGAAAAGCTGAGTTTTCCCGGCAGGATTACAGCTTTCCGCTACAGTGGAAGGCAATGATTGTGTGAATGATTTATGATTTTGCTGAATTAATCAGTTTGTAAACGATACTGTTGAACAAAAATTTTCCTCACCACCTCTAGAGCACTAGTCGCTTCAGCGGAAAGTCTTACTGCCGAGGACAATGGTAGGATTAAGAAGACTTTACGGGCTGAATTACTTTTGGACACTCGGCCGCTGGGCCTTTTCAATTTTCTTCCCAAATTTTCCACTCCTCGGTACTCGACTGTTCTTAACGAGTGCCACTCTTACATTGAGACGCATTTGAACGCTCCACATTGGGCCATGGATACTGCGATCAAACTCTCACGTCCTAACCACAAATCCATCCAGATGACGGCTAATCTAGTACTCATATTACAAAAGCTGTGAAAGTCCTTACCGACCTGAAGTGCTCTATCGTGTTGCTTGTTCATCGGAATAAAAGAAAATTGATTGAAAATGTACCATTGACGGACATCACCAAACGTTCCGGAATTTTCGCTCTCCTCTCCCACAATACATCCCCCCTTTAACTGTCCCAAATTGTTCGCACAACACTGTATCACGCTGAAAGTTTGAATGAACATTGCGTCTCACCCCGCTGCCTACTACGATTCTTACGGAAGATCCGCACGGTTTTCCAAGAATCCCAAGACCAAAAAGTGCCTCTGCTGTTTCCTTCCTCGGGCTGATTGACTTGATCAGCACGTGTCCGAGGGCCTCAACCTTTTTTTTCGTTCTTTCCACGCTCAACCAGATATGTAGGTCAAATGCCAAAAATAATTATCAAACTAATCGGATTTGGCGCCTTCCCGTTTTCGTTTCATGTTCCACGATCTGCAGAGAACGTGACCCCAGTCCACCGGCTTGGTGGAGAAGCGAGAGGTACGAGAGGGGCGAGAGGTTGAAAAATGAACTTTTCACCCTTCGGAACCCACTTTCCCGGTACGATACCGGGAATCCATCAGTTCGCCAGCTCAGGGCTCGTGTCGGGTGTACCGACGACATCGCACGACTCCAGCAATCGATACCATTCCATCAATTCGAACGTCAACATGGCCCATTTCAACCAGAGCCATGGTCCCATTCTGGGCAAGTTTCACCGTGACCAGGAGTCCAACGGGGGCGGCGGTACCGGGGCTGGAGGGGCTAGTAACTCCAATGCGAAATATAACGGACACTCTTCGTCGGGTGGTGGAGCGTCCGGTGGTGGTATACCAACCACCACCAGCGGCCAACAGTACTCCAATCCGTACAGCCAACACTCGGACTCGGTGGCGGAACACAAGCAGCAACAGCAGCAGCAGCAGCAGCAGCGCGGAGGTAACATGTACCCGCAGTCGTCGATTGGTAACGGTTCCGGTGGTACCAATGGCCAGAGCGCCCAAGAGTTGAGCCAGGACATTAGTGCGCTACTGCAGCAGGCCGACAGTAAGCGAGTGCTACAGAATCCAGCCAGTTGGCAATCGCTAGCACCGGGTGCTTCCGTTGCGGATTACCTTTCGCATCTTCCGGGCAGTGCCCTGCCACTCTCGCTGCACCATTTCCTCAAGTACTCGGCCGAAAACATCAAGAAGGAGGCACAGAATCCTTTGTCCAGTCTGGATATGTCGCAATCACAAGGGCATAACGCCAACGGAAGTCATGCTGGTGGCGGCGGTAGTGGTGCCAGCGGGATGATTCTGCCAGCATCCCAAACCATCGCCAGCATCCTGGGCCATCAACATCCGAATCATCAAGCGGGTGGACAAGGCCACGGCCAAGCAGGTCATTCCGGGCATCAGCAGGTTCAGGCAGCGGCGGCCACTTCTTCAACGGCAGGAGCGGCCGCTGGTGCAGCAGGTGCTGCCGGAGCGGCGGATAAGAAGAAGAAAAAGAAGAAAAAGAAGCCTCCGAAGGAGCGTAAACCACGGCCAAAACCGGGAGAGATCCAGGTGCGTACGGCCTTAGACGGTAGTCTGCTTTTCCTGTGCCCGGAGTGCCAGATGGCGTACCCGGAGCGTGAGCTGCTCGAGCAGCATCTGATCGGACACAACCTAGAGCGGCGCTTCATCTGCGACATTTGCAATGCGGCACTCAAGCGGAAGGACCATCTGACGCGCCACAAACAAAGCCACAACCCGGAGCGTCCATTCTCCTGCACGATCTGTCTTAAGGCGTTCAAGCGTAAAGAGCAGCTGACGCTCCACTTTGTCATCCATTCGGGGGAGAAGAGACACATTTGTCAAGAGTGTGGTAAAGGTAAGTGACCACTAGAGGTGTGGATTCACGTAGAGCATGCTCTAATGGATTATCTTCTCCCATTTTTAGGATTCTACCGAAAGGATCATCTCCGCAAGCACACCCGATCACACATAGCACGCCGGCTGAAGGCAGAACTGAGTCAACAGCAAGGCACCGACGGAGCGACCACTTCCAGCACGGCCCGTGGAGCCCAGAATCAGAGCAACAATGGCAGTACTCAGCAACAACCACCACCACCACAACCGCAACAGCAATCCTTACAACTGTCCCAGCAACAACAACTGCAACCACCTCCACAGTATCACTCCCTTCCGCCTGGGGCACCCGGCCAGTCGCAAATGATGTCGTAGATCATGACTCGTGTCTAGAAATGAAGCGACGAAGCTTCCACAAAAAGATTAATCGCAAAATTTGGTTTCGTGCAATCGAGGTGCGCACCGGATTGGGATGCTCCGGGATTGGGGTGGGCACTCACTTAGCTTAAAACGGGGGTTTAGGATAAAGACGATGGTAACATAACTATTAATGATAATGCTGCACGTGCGCACACAACATCACACACATTGTGAGTCCATAATTCTTCACAACGGGGCGGAAAAGAACACTACAATGACTTACAGAGCGAGCTGTACCGTCCGGGGTGCAAGCAAACCCAAGATATACTTCAGAGAGAGAGAGAGAAACAAATACCAAAACACCGCCGTGTACAAAGTTAGTAGTAATGTGCAACCTACAACGCCAGGTAAAAAATCCTAGAAGCCCAGAAATCAGCAGTCAGAACGGGCGGGATCCGCCTATCGCGGGGAAAGTTAACATTCCCTCAGCCACAAAATGGGAGCCACCAGACTCCCTCGCTCAGGTTATTAAACACAGAAACATGGTAGTGGACATATTTAAGGGTAGAATAGATTAAAGCATATAAGAGACCGACAAACGGGGTGGAATATAGATAGAGAGACAGCGAGATAGGAGAGAGATATTCGTCCTTTTTAATCCCTCGTATCGCATTGACGCCAGAACTGCATGGTCGGTTTGTTTGTTTGTTCTGTTTTCTGTGTTTTTCCATGCCCCACTACGGTGGAGTATGGAAGGGAACGTAAATGAATTTTAATCAGTTATTATGAGCCAAATTCCAATCTAGTCCGATTTCCGTCTAGTCCAAATTCTTAGGCAAACATTTTTCTAGGTAAAAGGAAAGTAATCGAGTACCAAAATCAAACCCATTAAGCATACAACTAGATAGTATTTAGTTCAAGGAGTTTAGATTAAGGTGGAAAAGATTTTGCGTTCCAGTTTGATCACTGTGCTAGGCCCAAATGTTTCAACCTAATCATCATTATTCTATTTGATAAAAGTAATAAATCATAAATCAAACTAACTTCCCCTCGCTGGAATACGAACGAATTTCTCAAACAAAAAAAGAAACCAGTGCAATCGTGCTTCCAGAACTTGTTTTATATCGTTTCAGATACGACATGGAGGCAGTATGGTGTGGATTACTCACGTGCATCAGGAACCTCAGCGATCGCTTCGATCCTCAAGCCATTCCCTTGATCGATCGATACTTTTTGTACTGCTTCACGACATCGGTGTACAGTAGGCGACTGCTTTCGTCCATAGTGCGCAGCAGGTAGGACGGCGAATGTGAATCGTAGACGGCGATGAGCTCGAAGCACACGTTGTACACCTTCCGCGCGATACGTTCCTGCAGAGTCGTTGGCCGTTTGCTTTGGATGATCGTGTGCAGGATTTGAGCCAGTGTGTACGGCGCAAGGATGCGCAGATCCTTTTCCAGCTTCTTCACCGCAGTGTTCATTATTCTGAAACGTAAAGCAAAGGTACATTACTATACCGATTCCCTCATGGATCATTCGGGGACTTACTTTTCAATAGGCAACAGCAGATCCGAGATCGAGAGCACCTCGAAACTGTTCAAACTCTGGGTGGCAGGGAAGGTCTCTTTGTAACAAATAATCGATCCGATCAGGGCTTGCAGCACGTGCAGATACTGTGGCAGTCGGTGGGCAACGTAGTTTGGCCGAGTGATAAGCAGCATGTACATAACCTCGCTCATCAATCGGTGCAGTTTATAAAACTTTTGCTCTTCACCTTCCACCAACGGATACTTGCGAATGTTGATTGCACTCAAAAACTGTAGCACATTGTCCATTACTGGCGGTAACAGCATCAACGAGCTGGTGCCAATAACGGACGCAAAACAGGTCAGAATCTCTTCCAACAGTGCCGGGTCTTGCAGGAACGCTTTCTGCACACAAAGCCCCAACACATCGCGAGCGACCACTGCCGAGAAGCTGCGAACGAAGGCACGGTTTGTCTCGTCTCCAACGGATTCGTTAAAGCCTTGCTTTGCCAGCATCGCGTAAGCACGTAACACCGACCGTAACGAGGCCGTACCGCTAACATCGCACGCAATCGAGTCGAGCTGCTGCAGCTTTTTGGCGTACTCGCCCGCGGATAGATGGTTGGTGAACGACACGACAAACGTTTTAATCGCTTGCTCCTGCTGTCGACCTTCGCTGTTGATCAACGGTTTGGCGTCATCGTTGAACACTTTGACATGGCCCGAACTCATGCTGGGGGAGGTGTCTTCCTGTGTCATCTTCAAGAAAGCTTGCCACCGGTTCTCGAGTATCGCGTTGAGGCGGGTATCATCGAGTTTCAAATATGCTTTGTACTGCAAGCAAGTCGTTAGCAGATTGCTGGAGGATGAGCTCGACACTTTGCGCTGAAAGATGCCATACAATTATCTATCTGGTTTGCTTTGATCGCTACGCACCAAGACCACACTAGCACACTTACGGCCTGCTCTATGTAAATCATAAACTGCTCACGAAGCTTTTCGTCGAGGTCCTTCTTGCGGGTCACCTTGTAGCGAATGCTCAGCGAGCATCCCTCGAGACAGTGATCGAAGCACGTGGCGTCCGTGTTTCTGAGTTGCTTCGGTAGCTTCTGTAGAACAAACTCATCAACTACGCCAACAAAATCATCCAAAAGTGCACCTAGCTGATCGGCGGGGACCAATTTGAGTTTGTTGGAATTGTTCTACAAAACGAAATACAATGAAAACCATTTAGAACTGATCATTAGGGCAACTATCGCTCTCCGGACATATACCTTTTGAAGGAAATTAAACATTAGTAGCAAAAGCGCGAATCGTTCGGTGTTGCATTGCTTAAAACTCCCCAAAAGCGATTTGAACTCTTCGAATGCCTCTTCCGTAAGATTCATAGCCAGCTGACGAATGATGACCGCCAATAGCGGTGATTGACCGAACAAGCTCACCAAGGTTTCAATCTTAGCAAACCTTGATATGTTTGTCACCGTTCCTAAGTTGATGTGTCCTGTGAATGGAAAATGAAAATCAATCTTAGTTCCGCTTAGTATAATTAAAACAACGAGTACACTTACTCATAAGCTGATTGCGGAAGCGGACTATCTGTTGCTCGCTTCCTGACGCACTGACATCGGCATAGAGCAGCATATGGAGGGCAACGAGCAGCACTTTTCGTTCGGATTCAACTTCATCTATCCTTATCTCATCGAGCACCGCCAACAGGTGGTCCAACTCATCAATATCTGCTAGTTCAACCGCCACTCCCTCGGACCGTTTACTTGCGCATCGCTCCAGCAACTTTCTTAAACGAGGCACTACATCTTCTGCAGTACCGGCGAGCAATTCATCGAACGGTATTTTACGAGAAATGGCTTTTTCACTCCCGGCAAGTACATGCTCCGTTATCCGTTTGAATGCAGTCAGCATAAGCACCTCTATCAGCTCGTGGTTTGTGGTAATTCCTGTCAGGATTTGCTTTATCCCCTCCAGCGGACAGTATGCACGGTCCAGCAAATGATCGGCCACGCTAGCCTGCTGCTCTCGCGAGAGAAGCGTCAAAAACCAAACGTTTGTCGAACGATCGAGGAGTACCCAGCGTAGATGTTCACCTGGTTGATCGTTTACTACTCGATCGATCAGCGCTTGACGATCGTCGGATGACGTAGCAAACGCTCCGTTACCCGTAAGCTCACTTTCGCGAAGTTTTTGAAGGAGAATACGATTCATAAGTGGTTTATCTTTCGTCGCAAGCCGTTCTTCAATCGTTTGCCACTCGATATCCGTTAGGTAGGAATGAGCGTGCTGGTTGCCTTCCGTCTCGATCGAATCCGGTCGATAGTAGCTTACCATGAGGCGATAGTTGGCATAGAAATAGGCCATCTTCAAGAAGGCAGCGTAGAACCTAGCATCACCTTTCTCCTCGCCAAGCAGCAAGATGCGGGCAACGCTCGTCAGTGTTGCATCGAACTCCTCAAAATGCTTCGTCAGCTTGTCCCAGAACAGATTCGAATGTTCGATCAGTGTATTGCCAGCAAAATAGTAACACAGCCAGCACATGGTCAGTTCGAACTGAAAGATGGTGCTCTCCGTATGCTCGTCCAAGGGTGTTTCAAGCGCTTCATTCAGCATTGCTATCATCGCATCCCAATAATCAAAGCTGCGTGCAGTTAACAACGTTTTGATATATTCCATCATCGCTTCACTCAACCGACCGTCTACATCCGGCCATGCAAATGCCAATGTGGGACACAGATTTTGCAACTGAACCCGGGCGACAGGCTTGCTCTCTTCGCCTGAACCCTTCCCGGAGGCGAGAAGATGATCGAGAAACATTTTATCATCCTCCGAGAACACGGTTTCCGATGATCCATTCAACAGCTTTCTCTTCTTCGTGGGTGTATCAACGTCGTTGATTCCAAGCTTGCTCTTTCGCTTCCCGTTACCCTTCCCTCTTAGCTCACGAATGATCGCGTTCAGATCGTTCACCTCCAGATGATCCGACAGGCTCATGAACAACTCTGCGCGGAAGTTTTCATTTTTGTTCAGCTTCATGTACATCTTCATCGTGGAAATCAACATGCACTGATAGTGATGCAACGTTTCTGGGTCCTTCCGCAGAAACATTGTCTTCAGTATGATACCGACGATCGTCTGTTCGAGTATGAGCGGATTGTAGTCGTTGATTGTGCAGATCAAACTGAACAGATCCTTGAGCAGTCCATCAGACACCGCACAGATATCGATAAACTCCTTCAGCTTGTGTGTGAACAGTTCCGTGAAATTAAAGTCCATCACTAGCTGCTGATCAACCTTGATGAAGTACTTGCGCAGCAACGCAAACACATACTTGGTTACGGCGAATATCTGCTGCGTGTTCTTCAGAATCGAACGGCTCTCATCGACAAAGACGTGCAGGAGAAAGTACTTTAGAAACAGCAGCACCTCAAGCTTCATCTCTCGATAAGCTCGTAGATATCCTTCGATCAGCAGCGCGATTACGTGCAGGGGCAACTCGTTCATATCGAAGCAGCCCATGAAGAGATGTTTCTTCGTCTGATCGACCACTCGGTGGTAGTTCGATGCTTTGTCCTCGCCAAAGTAAACCTGCTTGAAGCACTCCATCAATTCCTCGTGCCGATCGATGCCACGCATTTGCAGCAACAGCACCACCTCCGAGAGGGGCGTTAGGATAAAGCCGAACGCTTCGGCCCAGCTTGGATCGTCCGAGGCGGACTTGATGTAGATTTTCAGGTCACTAAAAATACGGTCAATCAGCTTCTCTTCCTCCTCCTTCGGTCTAGGCTGCTTGAGGCACTTTTTGTAATACTTCAGGGCTACGCGAAGTGCCTTCCCGTACGAGACGAAATCGAATTTGTAAAAGTTCTTAAACTTTCCATCGAACGACACGGTCAGTGTGCTCTCCAGCAGCTGTTCTCGACGGTCCGGTGTCTGCTCTGTAAGTGACCGCAAAATAGTGTGCACCCGTTCCACGATCGAAGCCGGGAGCGCGTTCGAAGGGCAGGCCAGAGCCAGGAAGTTGTTGACGATTTGCCAACGCTCGTTAAACAGTTGCTCGTCTAGTGCGCTTACTTCCCGATAAAACGGAGCCAATCCATCGAGGAAAAACTCGAAAATAACGTCGTACTTGGACATGTAGTAGAAGTTGGCGGATTTCCACAACTTCACACCGTAGGTCAGATTTTCGGCGAATCCGCGCTCCGGATCGGACAGCCGCTTCAGTATTTCTGAAAGAAGGATCGTTAGTTTTCACATCTTTACAACAGGAACCGTCCACTTACCGCTTTTCATATCCATTTTTGTGGTAAATCGGCCAAAGGACCTTAAAACAGGCGGTCCCGGAGCTCGTGTTTTTAACCTCAAACCGCGCACCAAAACAACGAACACACGGTGATTTCCCCGTTGACACAGAACATTTTTTCCTGTTAAGGCTCCTGTTAAGGCTTAAAGCCGGCGATACATGAAGCGTAAACTCTCGTGTAAACTCAGAATGTAATGCCAAAAAGTTTACATTTGCCGTTTACACGGTGTAAAAAAGATTATAGGTCCATGGAGCATAAATCCTAGCGTAAACGCTGTTTGCAAGCGATTTGCCTCACTATATTTCCTGTTTGTGGTTTGCATTAATAGTGAGTGTTCATTACTAGCGTTTTTAATCTTTTTATTCGGAAAAAGTATTATATTTTTCTCACAAAAGTCGATAAAAGTTCAGTGTAATTCGGATTACGCGTCTCAACCCGGTCATGTAAACATGTTCAAGTGTAAATTAATTTTATATTTACGCTTGAGTTTACGCTTCATGTATCGCCGGCTTAACAGGAGCGCGCGCCATACAAATTCTTCCCTGTTAAGCCGGCGATACATGAAGCGTAAACTCTAGCGTAAACTCAAAATGTAATGCCAAAAAGTTTACGCTTCATGTATCGCCGGCTTAACAGGGGAGAATTTGTATGGCGCGCGCTCCTGTTGAGCCTTAACAGGAGAAAATGTTCTGTGTCAACGGGGTTGCCAACTGTCACCGTGAAATCCACGTTATGCGTTACGCGTTACGCGACACGCGCATGTTGTTTTGCCAAATTTTGTGGAAAGACTGGTTGTTGGTGAACGAGAAAGTGAAAAAGTTACGTGTAGGTTAAAATGGCACCGACAACGGCATTAAAGGAGCATCCTGCATCCTCCGATTCTACCGGCATAAATGCAATCCTTCTCGGGCCACCGGGATCCGGAAAAGGGACGCAGGTGAGCCGCTGGACGAAACTCCATCGAGGGGAATAAAAGGTTACATAATTTGCCGCGTTGCGGTGGATTAGTTGCCTGATAAAGTGTTAATCCTTCAAAATCCATCGTAAAAACGAAGCCTCCGCTAGACACCCGCTGATCCGGGATCCTGCGCGCAAAAGGAAAACGAGGATTGCCGGTCGTGCGGAGACCATCAAAACAATCGTCTCGGTTGTGTGGCGATGCGCGCATAATTCTAAAATTAACCAAGAGCCCGATGATAACACCCTAAAACAATAATCTTCTAACCTTCGCCTCTATCTTCTAGGCACCTCTGCTAAAGGAAAAGTATTGCGTTTGTCACCTGTCGACGGGAGACATGCTACGCGCAGAAATAGCTTCGGGTTCTAAGCTTGGAGCTCAGCTGAAAAAGGTCATGGACGAAGGAAAACTGGTCTCGGATGAATTGGTGGTCGATATGATCGATTCCAATCTGGATAAGCCGGACTGTCGGAACGGATTCCTGTTGGACGGATTTCCGCGTACGGTTGTGCAAGCGGAAAAGCTGGACAATTTACTCGAGAAGCGCAACACCGGTTTGGACGCGGTCATAGAGTTTGGCATAGACGACAGTCTTCTCGTGCGCCGCATTACCGGACGGCTTATCCATCAAGCTAGTGGACGATCATATCACGACGAATTTGCTCCCCCCAAGGTACCGATGCGGGACGACGTTACGGGAGAGCCATTGATGCGCCGCAGTGATGACAATGCGGAGGCTTTGGTCAAACGGCTGGAAGCCTACCATCGCCAGACCAAACCGCTGGCTGACTATTATGCACTACGTGGACTGCACTTCCGCGTTGATGCTGCCAAAGGTGCATCCGATGTGTTTGCCAACATAGACAGTATCTTTAAGCAGCAACGAGCACACCGACTGGGGCTATAAAACCCCCCTGCGACAGAATTGATCAACCATCTACCTGCCTGTTAGTTTTTGTAATACTTTACCGTCACATTCGGAAAATGACGAACCATTCATTGTGTGAGCTATTCCAGCAGCAAACTAGCAAGCCCTTGAAATATCACTGTTCTCTACCTTGCATTTTTAAATGATCAATTTAACAAAACTGCCTGAAGAATTGTTGTTTTACTGTCAACGCCGTTTGCAAATACATGCCAAATATCGGCATGATCGGCAAAGTGAGTGATGATGCCGAAGTTGCAAAAAGGAAATGGGCAATAAAACAAGACGTTTCAAAAAATCAAACAAAAAAAAGCATCCCATCCGTAGACCCAACAGGCTCCAGCGTGTTATTCCCTGACGATGACATTCTTCAGCAGGCAGAATGAATAGTTACTGCAAATGGTCAACGTATGCTGCGAACGGAGGAAACACATAATGCAGGTAAATAGGAAACTATTTTATTTCAAAAAGATTTTATTGCTACAATTGGTGGACAAATAAGGATACTTGTTTATTGTTACATCGTTATAGAACTGTCTCGTTTGTAAATGTTCTTTGATTGACGAATGAATACTTGGAAGAACCACACTCTTTCTTTGAACCGATTTGTTTGCCTGATTTGATGAATATTTCTTTAAATGTCTCTCGAAACTGTCGGGACATTCCGCAGTAAATGGCAAAATTGATTGGATAGCTCACTATCAGAAAGAAATTGGCAAATAGTATGAATAGGTTCGCAATATAGTAATCCAGAAATTCATAGATCAACGAAGACAAGATGTGCAGCGCCGTTATAACTCCGAGGGGTATTTCTACAATCAGAAACACAGTGACCACGACTATAAGCATCAGCGTGGTACAATTTGAGTCACGCAAACGTTTACTCTCCCTTTTTTTGTTATCCTTAAAGAGCCGGTCGCGTGTCCTCTGGGCCTGTTTCATAGCTCTAAAAAGAAGCACATTCAACCCTACTAGACTTGCACAAGGTGCCAGATGGACGAATAATATCCGGAAAGAAAAATAAAATGTATAATAGAAGTCTTCACTTATGTATTCATGCACCCACTCCGCTGTTTCGATGTGACAAACATCAACGATGTTTCCGTTCCACTCTATCGTTATGAGCGAATACGATCTGCAATAGAGCAACGATTTAGAGAACTTTAATTAAACGTTCAGTTTACATAGCATCATGCTTTATGTAAGACCTCATATATTCTACTTTTTTTTTAAATTCGGTCATGCTTTTCCGATGCAGTTCGAATTAACTATGCAAATATGGAATACAATGGTCCCTATGAAGCAGAAAATAAATATTCAACACTATTTTCATACGCAGCATTTCAAGCATGATGGGTCTACTCCTTTCCAACCTCCTATGGTGGCCAAACATTCCGCTTAACCCATGCCTAGTAACTAAACGCTATACAAGATAGAAAAAAAATACGTACAGTGCGTTTGCGAAACAAAAGGGAAAGGCTTGTAAATGGGCAGAATTTATCATCTGGCCGCACGATGATAAGCGAACAAGATTCAACGGGCTTAAAAAACCAGGCAGTCGCGACATCGTTGGAATGTGCAATTATGCTTGTCTAGGCAAAGGCGGGGTTAATGCACAGCCCTGAGGCAAATCTCAAAACGAATCCATAAAGAATTACAAAAACCTGTATAGTTTTTCAAAAAAAATGTTATCCTCAATTGGTTTTCTCTTAGTTGCAGAAAAGATTGCCAAAAACTGTATACTAATTTTTCCATTAGAAAAGGCTCTTTACACTGTTTTACACTTAACAATCTTACGTAATCCTATGAAACTGTTTGTTTTACTTGCCGCAAAAAATCGTTCTCGTTATCGTGCGTTAATCATAGAGTAAAAAAAAGTTATCTTACTTGTCGAAAAACCTCGTACTTTGGTGTAAGAAAGCAGCTATGCAGATGTATGCAATTGCACTTTTTACTCTAGGGATCGTGCACCAGGTTCGAGCCGTTGGAGCATGGCAGACGTATATATATCTACGGATATTACGGAGCATAGACATTTGAATAGAAAAAAAAACTCAAAAACAACCAATGTGGAGTTACCTTTGGACGGCTAAGGCTAAAGTTAACCATACTGATGCGGTATGGCACATTGCAGGAAGAATCTGAAAGGAACGGTTAAACAAAAACATGATTACAATAAGCGATGGATCATGTTCTGTTTGCGATGTCATGATTTTCCAAAGAAAAAGGAGAGCGGGGTGTATGCTGCCAGGAAAAACGATGCGACTGGTGATTGACCTTGTGCGTGACTAACATTGTTTTCGTCTCCAATCATTCGCTTTGAAAATGAAATGGAAAATTTGATCTGATAGCTATGCTTCAAGAGAGATTCCATCTAACAAAATATGCCACGCATGTAGCTCATTAATCATAGCAAGAAGAGTGATGGGGCAAATGCAAAAAAATACAATTCACTTCTTCACTTTCCTGTTATACAGTGTGGTAATACAACACGCATGTATAAGAATGAGCGCACAATTCTGCACAATATGTTTTCTGTTAAAAAACAAGTTAATTATTATTACCATTTAATGGCTCACTCCCCGGCGGTACAGATTATCCACACTATTTGGACCACCGTAATGAAATATCAGCTGAATAGAATGAAAATGGAGCACTGTGATAAAGTATTTATTGATGTTTGCTGTGCGCTATGTTTATGATTCACGATGCTCAGATGCAATCTATTTCATTATCACTCATTGGCATGAGCGAGCTGGGCATGAATTATGGACGCTGGAATATGGTGCATATCGTTTATGATATCATATTCGGAATAGGTCGACAGCCTCGCCCCTACCACTACTTTAGCTTCTACATTATTGAAGGTATTTTTTGTAGGCATTCGGTACATATCGAACTCCATTGCAAAGTATAGTAAATTTTAACTTTCAGAAGAGACTTGTGTTGAGTTTTTCCGGTACTTACCTCATTTAATGCATTCCATATATAACAAGCTAATGGAGGGGATAACGGTTTATAATGGTTTCCAAATGTGTACATGTATAAAAGTCCTGGGGCCGGAAAGAGTACTGTAAACAGATCACACAGCGCCATGGCTGTAAACACGATAAAAAGATATTGTCCATTCATGAGTTGCGTATGCTAAATGCTATTGCGTCAAGCAGATTGGACCATGGTCCGAATTTACTTACCCATCAACACAAAATTGGTTGGCGAGGCCATGCTCCGTTTGCTCAAAACTATCACTATCAACGAGTTGGCCGTTAACGTTATGAGTAATAAGGCCGGAATGCAGTACCCATAGAGGGGGATGCTGTAGCTAAGGATAGTCTCGCAAGAAACATTTAAATACGACACATTGCCATCCGTTGCAACGCAATCGTAGTAGTTATATGAGCTATCGTTACCGATTTGATCATCATTACTTTGAATGTACGAGCTATTTTCAATGCTATCGTACGTTTGGGGCTGAACCATTTGGAAGAATTTGTATTGTAGAACCGTTGAATCGTTGATCATGCGATTGCTTGAAGACATGAACGGAAAACTCGGTGGAATAGTTGGCTCTAGTTGGCTGGCACCTTCATCACTGTTGGACGGTTGTGAAATTTCATCAATTGTCATTTTCACATCATTTTTAAAGGAAAAAGTATGCAGAAGAAAACGAACGATTACACTCGTAAAACCACTCTTCCTAGCGAAAAGAAGAAATGAAAATACCCAATCAGTGGTTTGTCTAGATTCGCCGTGCCTTTACAGTAATGAGTAATTAAACTATATCATGGTCATATGTTATAAATAACCTATGATCTATACGAGAGTGACGCGAATTTACTTTGAAGTATTTCCAGATTGCTCTGACCGTGGGATTGATGGTGTTCAAAAGATTTATATTGACACTGTAATGATTCTTATTCTAACCCACACTAGCTTTAAACGATATGGCAGCTTTAAACTACTCCCCTCCTCCCCTGGCCACCCCCTTAATTACTCTGTTTCGATCCTTTGCATTTACTCAAATTGCCATTTTAAGAGATTGTTTTCCGCCCGTGTGTTTTGTGTTCTGTAATAATCAAGATGGAAACCATGCTTATGGTGCTAATCAAATCACCACTATATGATTTCCGGAGGTAATTAAGGTGGATTTAGCCCCCCGGGATAATGTTGCAGATTGGTGGAATTAAATGTGGATACGCTTGTGCCTACTAACTTCAAATTATGTTTCACTTAATGACCGTGTCGCAATTTAGAGCTGCTCCTTGGCGATTTAGATGCGGCCGGGCCAGTAGCAACAAGTGAAAAGCTGTCCTTACCACGTAAAATAAATCCTAGATCAAAAGCAATGGCGTTCGTAGGTTATCAGTATGTACATATTTTGATAAGCGGTAGCAGGTAGCTCTGAAGCACTTTAATTCACTCTCATGCACTTAAGCGATCAATATAGATTCTAGATAAATGAACAGATAAGCTCGTTTTGTTTTCATAAATCATTGAATGTTAGAAAAAATAACTGAAAAAATTTACCGAAGCACTGAACAATAATTTGGAAAATTGATTCTAGGAAGCACACAACCACAAGACAAAATGAAAACTGATAGTATGATCACCACACTCAGAAGAAAACTGAAATCGGTAAAAACGAATTTTGCAAACAGTGAATCATAATTTTCATTTGTTTGTTCAAATAAATGAATGACGAGATGACGACATCAAGCGTATACTCCTTTTTGTATCAATCGAAATTAATCACAAACAGCCAAATCGATGATTTTATCGAAACACTTTCGCTTATCGTGTTGATTAGCAGGACACGTTTGCACTGTTCAGCGTCGGTTCGCGTAGTCACCGGTATACTACTGACACAGATCAGGTTGTTTCTCCGAGAGCTCTTCGGCAGCAGGCATGAGAAACGCAGTTGCGCAGTAGAGCGATGAAACAATAGCTGGAAGCATCTTCGGAACGCTAAATACCGATAGGAAAACGAGTGTTTTAAGTAGATTGCATGAAGCATTCGTATCGTAAGAACGATAAAGCCGATAAAAAAAGGATTTTTTGCACTCATCGCATAAGAACTGCGAAGACGAGAGGTTGCGGATTAGGCATTTGTGTCGAATCTTGTAAAGCAAATCGCATGTAAACTGTATTGTAATTTATAAAAAAGATCCCTTTAATAAGTACTACCAATTCAGTGAATAGATTGTATTCTAGCAATTCCAACGACGTCTTATTCGAATAATGCTATCAAACTAGAAAAGAGGTATTCGAAAACAACACAGAAAGGAGGTCAAAAAATATTAATTCGTTACGCTTGGTTTATTACCAACAATCATATCGACCAAAGGATGGCGCCATATGTTCTGGATCAATGATGAAATGGAATGACAACAAATTTCCGGGATATTAACGAGTATCTGCCTCCATCCCATCAATATACTTGTTGCATGGCCAGGCAGCTTAAGAGCAATAGAATGATAAATATTACAAAAAAGATTCGACTTTACCATGGATCTGTCCTCCGGCACATGCTATGAAAACGTGTTCAGTTCCATGCGAAAGAAATTTGATTTCTTGCTATCACTTACATCCGTAGCCGCAAGGTTCAATTATTTCTTAGTTGTAATTGTTAATACCCATAGCCAGTGGCATAGAAAAACGCCAAACCTGCAAAAGAAACATGCAAATCATATACCGCTCACGGGGAATGGAATTAAAGCATTTATGCACATAAATCACCAATCAGGTTTCCACATGCCAAAATGCTCCCTCGAGGCTAGGCTGTGACGAACATGTCGAATGTTAAATCTAAAGGGATAAAAATATTGCTGGTGTATCTGGCACGTGGCAGGAGAATAAGGAAGACAAAAAGTGTGTTGTTGGAAATGGTGGGCACGAGCTCGCAAAGATTGTTTTACTGGAGTCAATCAAAGTTTAGAAATGGTAATTCAATCTGTCAAGGGCAAAATTTAGGTTGCAGATAAACATAAAAAGTCCATTGTCACAATTCACGACCCTTCGAAGAACACCAAAATCGCACAGAGAAACTTTTCCAGCAACGTCATAAAGGTTTTTTAGAACTGGGACTTTTTCCAACAATTTGCATACTTTCTGCCTATGACCAACAGGAAATGTCTGTTTAAATGATAATATTCACTATTCAAATTATTTTTAAAGGAAAAGAAACATTCCCTTACATAGCTTTAATTTGTTGTGTCGCAGAATACAGCTGAAACAATTTGAACAGCTTTGTGGAGGATAAAAGGGACCTTTTAAGCAAAGCAAAGAGATGCTGTTCATCTCAACAGGTGCTGTATCAAGCGTCAATAAGACGAACACTCTTCAGACTATCCTTTCTAAGAGCAACACACTGAAGAATGGATGGGGAGTCTCTTGATAAAAGAATGTGCAAGGTTCAATTGGTTGTCTGTTGATGAATGGCCAGTATGTTCATGTCTCCGCATTTGTTGGCATAGGCGTTAAAACCCTTTAAAGCTATAGTGGGGGTGTCGTATCTGTGCCAACACTGCAAATAAAATAAATCAAAGGGCTACTCCGAGCAGACAATCTGAACTGCCCATGTAGGTATAGATGGCCGGTGGTTGCTCTTAAACTATAAAAAAACTTTTGTAACTGCATAATAAACTTGTGGAAGAAGGATTTACTGCAACCAACCTGGTCCTTAGCTACAATTATTTACGGAAGTAGGAGAAAGGGGGATAGGGAACATATTCAAGTGCACAGAGATTAGCTTGAGCAGAGCATTTATCTTACCTTTTGATCTTCCGGCCGCCTGATTGAGTTGATTTGGGTGTGCTGAAGAGTGCCAAAAGAAAACATAATCTAGCATTAAGGAGTTAAGCTGCACTTAATTGTGAGCATCCAATTTCACACACAAATCTTAACGTTAGTAGATGGTGTAAGCATTGAGCCTGTATTTTGAAGAATAGCAATTTGACTAAAGATACTTTTTGCACTAATATGAAAATTAGCTAGCTCTTAGTAATCCAGCTATTCAGGTTCTCCACTGGGGTAGCTTGCAACCCCTATCAAGGGAAGAGAAACGAAAACCTCATTTAGCGCGCTAGCGTTTCGGATTACATCAGATAAAAACCTTAAAGCCTTTCTGTGATAGGCCAGCGAAACCGAACAAATTCATACCGAGCATATTGTTTAAAGAACCGAAACGGAACCGCGTCTTTCTCAATCAGTTTCGTTTCGCGTAATCAAGTGGCATTTCCGGCGGTGCTTTTGTCATCATGGAATCATCATATTAAAGCTAACGGTGCATGATAAAAATAGGACGAATTTGATGAAGATCTACAGCATCCTTTTTCTTTTTAGAAAAGTGGTGATTTAAAGTTCAACCCCCTACGGAATTTTCGAACGTCTTGATACTATTTTTTGTTTGTTAGTGCATAGCTCTAGGACGTACTTTGATTTAATTTTGTCGTTTCGGGGATCAAAATGGGACAACGACGATTCTTGCAAACTCGTTCATGGTTCTTATCACGTGTGGCTTTACGTTGAGATACGCACGGTTCCATCCCATCAAATCCAAATCGTATCTTCGTTGGCTTGGCACCTTAGCTTCTGAAAAACCAGATCTCTATTATCTTTTTCAGTACTCATACAGTGTATCTTTGATAAAACAGAAACAATTCAGAGACAGAATAAAAGAATTTTTAACGGCAACGTTGAATCTGTATATAACAGGGTGACAAAGGGTCGGTTTATTAAAACGCGATTTCGTGTAGCCGTCGCTTAAACGGAAAAAATTGTAAACAAACAAACGGAATATCCGCGTGGAAAATGATGAACGGTGATCCAACAGAAAAGTGATAAGAACAAATTCAAGTTGGTTGCAATGGGTGGAAGAGGACGAGGAAAGGCCAGTGGAACGCTCACACAAGAACAGTTACAATCTTTGGGGGTGACCAGCAAGGAAATCCAGGCCGTAACTTCGGCAGCTCCGCCGCCCGTTTTTCCGGCGCTGCTCTCGAAACCGGTGGCCCTGGAGGTAAGGTGGGGTTTCGTTTTGATGAACCCGATTTAATGTGCTGATTGCACTCGATGCCTTTTCCAGTCTAGTGTCGACAGAAACTACAAAATCCTCTGGAAGGAAGATTTCATTTCCTATTTGCGCGAATCCGCCTATTTCACCACTAAAAAATGCTCGAAGCTGTCCGTTCAGCGCTACTCGGACAAAGTTATCGTAAGATTCGTTAAATAGATTCGGTCGTAAGGCAGTATACTGCAAATAGGCATTTCCCTTCCAGAACGTAATAGAGAATGATCCCAAAGCGAAGCGTGACGGGGATTTCCTCTGGAGTTGCATGCCCGCGGAGCTGATGCCCAATTTCAAGCGAGCAAAGCAGATTAATAGCGCGGCATCGAAACCGAAGCGACCACGCACGGCGGAAGATATTGACGCTAAATTACAGGCTCTCGAGCAGAAAGAGAGTACTGCCGCGAAGGCAGATGGCGTCAAGAAGGAGAAAAGTGAAACAGATGACGAGAATGAGGATGACTTGGAAGAGGAAATGGCTGACGAGGAGATGGACGATGATAATGATTACGGAAACAACTATTTCGATAATGGTGAAGCCTACAACGAAGAGGATGATAATCTCGACGATGGGCCGGTTTATTGAATATATTTGATAACGAGAGTAAGGCCAGGGTTAACAAACTCAATGCGACTGTGCAATTTCCGAAAAGAAGTCCAATATATCGTTAATCGTAAACTCGAGGGTAATCATTGATCCGGCATAGCATCGCTGAATCCACTGTTCCAATGAGTTATACTGGGTTATGAATTCTTGCTGCATTGCGCGCCACACCACTTGCAGTAGATTTTCTTCTTCGCAAAGGTGTTTTTCCACCTTTCGGTATAATTGCTCTAGCCCTTTTTTAACTTCTCGCGCCGGATACAAGCTAATTACTTTGCGTAGTTCTTGTTTGGAGTACGCCATTTGGTAGCTTATTTCGGTATCCTTTACGCCTTGTTGAACACGCACTTGAACTCCTTCGAAGAATTGCTAAAAAAACAGGATATTAGATCAAGCAGGACAGGACAAAAAGGACAGCATTCAAAGATACTTACGTTCAATTTCTCTAAAGGACGCCCAAAATATTTCGTAACATACGCCTTTTGTGCATCGTTGTAACGCGTTTTGGCTTCCTTGCGTAGCCCTTCTAATACTTGAACCTTCAATTGTGATAGTGTCGAGTGCATGCGATGATAATTTTCCATTTTAATCACTTGATGCGGTGTTTTGGGATGCTCCACTGCGTGGGCAGGTATGCGCTCAAAGATAGCTTCAACCAGTTTAATGTACCACTTATCAAGATCGTTTCGACGCTCAGTTTTCTTAAATATGCTTTCTGCGGTCACTGCAAACTCTTCAAAGTTTTCTACGTATGGTAGTAGGCCACATTTCGAACGCTTTGGAACTTTGGCCTCGTCCACAGATTGCAACTGCACCTGCATGAATTTGTCGAAGCTACGCTTCACATGCACTAGTGCTGATGCGAAGGTCATGCTCAAAAAGGACTGTGCATCCTGTGCAGACATGACGTGTTGCGTAAGGCGTACCAGGACATAGAGAGAGTAGCTGGAATGGATGGAAGAGAAAACCAATTAGTGTAGGAGTAGTCGATGGACCCACGAATGTGCATGACTTACTAGCTATCCAGTTTTTCGAAACTCAAAATGAAGCTGTTCAGCTCTGATTCGAGGTTGTTGAACAGTTCGCCCATCATTTTCCGAACTTCTTCGTTAATCTGCCGATCTAGTCGTCGCTGGGGAATTTGGCCCGGCATTTCTCGGTCGTCCTTTGGCGGCACAGCTGCAGAAATTTCCGTAAAAGTACCTGCTTCCAAAGTGGTTTGCGTATTTTTCCCAGTGGGACTGATGACATCCAGCTGAAAGAAGGCGATGCAAAAATGCTGCTCGCTCAAGGCGACTGGTTCCAGCTCGGCCAGCACTTTTTCCAGGATCGAGTCGAACCGCTGTCTCTCGGACGGGTCAGCCCCCGGTGCCCACAGCTCCTTTGTGACTCCCAAAATTCCATAAGGCTGGGCCGCCTGCTTGCTAGCCTGAGGACCCAACTTCAGCTTATTGCTCATGAGGCTGCTATTGACGTCCTCCCGTGAATTGAAACGTTTCGCAGCCAGTGCCTGCTTGGCGTTCTCAAAAAATGTGCGGATCTCACGATCGTATACTTTGTTCAGCGACGAAGTGGTGTATAATTTGATCAGTGCGTCGTACGCTTTGCGATCCATCGCCTTCATCCAGTGCATCAGTTCCATCAAGGCGGACAGTTCTTTGTGGACGTGATGGTGCTTGGGAAGGACGATTTCGCTGGAGCTCGAATCCTGCGAATCACCCAGATTCCCTAGGTGAATGAACAGATTGTTGAGGTGGCGACTGATGGTTTGGGAGAACTTTGCTTTCCATTTTTCAAACCGCTTCCTTTGATCCTGTACGGCCGTTAGCCGTAAGAGTGCCGGATCTATGTCACTGTTCATGGCCATTTGCAGGGCTTTCCCTGCGGCAATGGCTGCGGGAAGACCTTTCGGTGTTAAATCCGTGTCAGTAAGGGCGAGCTGGTGGGCATGGGGAAGGTCGAGTTGGGACACCACTTTTTCCAGCTCCTGCAGCAGCCGTACATTGTTTCCATTCGCTATTTCGATCATCTGGTTCTTTTCTCCCATCTTTTCCATCGTGTCCCGTACGTGACAAAGAATTTCATCGTAGCTATCCAAACGTTGCTCCACTTTTTCGGCCTCATTGATCGCCTCTTCAATTCTTTCCATCAAAAGTTGCACCTGCTTTTCCGAAGCCAGAACACTCTGAATGTTCGCTCCATCCAGCTCCAGCAGGTTGTGACTCAAGTCTTCCATGAACAGTTCGGCGTTGCTGATAGCGTAGTCGCATCCGGAAATGAGTTTATTCAAATTGAGCTCCTCCTTTTCGGTGAGCGCGTGAAAGTCCTCATTTTCCAGGCCATCCAGATCGTCGTCGTTGATGCTTTCATTTCCGTCGCGATGAGCGTACTTCCCGCTTGCGGCTTGTTTCTCCGGCGATTTCTCCGAGAGCCAGGCCTTGGGTACATTCCTGAATTCTGCCCGTTGGCCTGCGGGGCAGTGTTTGTGGATCTGCTTCCACAGTACGGAGATAAAGTTCTGGCGTTCGTGCAGATTGGTGGCAAACCAGCGGTACGGTTTGTCCAGAACGATATCGAACTCGTGCGTGTCCGGAGCATCGTTCCGCCCATCCACGCACTTTACCTCTTCCAACGACCAGCTTCGTTTTTTCTTGTAAACGCCCTTATCGTGCTGCTTAATCTGGCAAACGCTGACGACGATGCTGGGTTTGGAAGTCTGGACGATGCACAGATAGGATGTCTTTTTCTTCTTCAACAGCTTGCTCACGTTGCACACCGATATGATGCGCTCATCGAGCGCATCGAAAATGTCCTTCTGGAATATGTATTTTATCCCTGCAGCCATCTCTACTTCACAAAAATCACGAAAATCGCTCCGCCACTCTTCGTTTGTTGTTCTGTTGTGGCGTTCTGGTCGTGACGTCATGAGCTGTCATCACACGGGCAGGTTCGAAAGTGAAAAAAAAGTGGAAATTCATGAAAAGCGACCGAGCCAATTTTGCGACGGAGGATGGAAACCCAAACGATTGCTAATACTGTCTAAATCGTGTCTCTTTATTTCTCCATTTCCCTAAGGATACATTCGCCGGCAACCGATTTAATCGAGGCTCTTCGGCGGGTTGTAGTTGAAGAAGATGAGTCCACTTTCCTTGGCCTGGAAAGATCAAACCGATGTCGATTAGCCGCTGGTTGCTTAGACTCTCAATCGGGGTTGCATCTTACCACGGTGAACGTAATTCCGAAGATCACGATTCCGGCCGCGAGCACGGTGTTGTACACCCGGTTTTTGCGGCGGTGTTCCTCGAAGAAATCGCCCTCCGGGACGGGCATGTCGTTCATGGTGTAAACTCGGAAGTTGCTCGGTCCATGATAAGCGCGAGAGAGGGCACCCGCTATTTGCATCGAGGCAAAAGATGCAGTTTTCCATCGCCGGAGGTTATATAACGAAAGTCGGTAAGAAAAAGCAAGTTGAACGGTCATTCTGCGGTGATGGCTGAGGTGTGGATTTCGGCTGGAATACGTTACCGTTGCGGGCGACCAAGTTGGACAGGGGGCGAGCAGCCTGCATCTTGTTTTTCACCAAAAACACTCGGAAAATTCGGATTTTCGTGGAGTGCGGGTTTTCCGAAAAAATATTTTTATCTGACAGGTACCTGACAGCTCCTGCGATGCCTCAACACGAGTAAAGTATAAAAACTGGACACAAGGTCGGTTAAAAGTGGGAAAGTGTTTATAAGATTGAAATACGTCTGAAAACTAGCGGCGCTTTTGGAAACTGAAACATTCAATCTGATCGTTAGTGATTACCGCTGCTTTCCCGGACTTTAGTTTGATAAAATAGCACATTAGTAGGAGAAACAGCAGTTTGCTAATCGTACGCGAACCTTATGAAGTTAGTCACATCGCAGTGCATCTGATGGAGATGATTTATCAACTTACAAACTCAACAGATTATGCGTAATTTCTTGGAAATCTTCTTATACCGCACACGCTTGAAGACGAACGTGCACTCCGCTGTTTTCCTCGACTCAGTGGCAACAGTTCATAGCAATGCGCCACTTTGGTACCACCTTGTACCAGTTGGTCGCCAACGTTGACGTAAACACTTCTTCTTGATTCTTGAGATTTTTTGTTCTTCTTGATCTGTTTTGGTTGTATTTTGTGCCGGGTGTCGCAACACACCGCCCGAATTTACGTGTTTTTCACCTTTGGTTGCCCTTTTGCGAACTTGATAACCTCTCGCACGCAATTCACAGTCTCCGCGGGGCCATTTCATCATTCACTGACCAGCTCTATTAGTCTACCGATAGGACAAACATGGAAAAGGTGCGAATACATTTTTGTTGGTCAAAGAGGCTGCTGCTGGGCTGTTTTTTGATCTGCCTGCTTTGCTTTGTGAGCTTGCGGGCATCCTCTAACATGCAGGCAAGGAGCACTCTGATCGTTGCCATCGAATTCTAATGATTCGAGTTTTCTTCCAGGACTTTCCGCCACTCAAGAACGACAATCTGCTCCGAGCAGCCCGAGGAGAACCCGTAGACCGGGTTCCGGTTTGGGTAATGCGACAAGCCGGACGCTACCTACCAGAATTCCAGGAGGTACGGGCGAAGCACGACTTCTTCACTGTCTGCCGTACGCCCGAGTTGGCCTGTGAGGTCACGATGCAGCCACTGCGACGGTTCGATCTCGATGCTTCGATCATCTTCTCCGACATCCTGGTCATACCGCAAGCGCTCGGTATCGTGGTTGAAATGAAGCCCGGTGTTGGGCCGGTGCTGCCGGAGCCTCTCGTGGGACCTGCTGATCTCGATCGTCTAAACCAAACCGGATTGATCGAGCGGCTAAAGTACGTTGGCGAAGCAATTACGATGATGCGGCGAATGCTCGACGGAAAGGTACCCCTCTTCGGCTTCACCGGAGCTCCATGGACACTGATGGGATACATGATCGAGGGTGGCGGAAGTAAGACCATGTCCAAGGCAAAAGCCTGGCTCACGGATCATCCTGAAGCGAGCCAGAAACTGCTGGACATTCTTACCGATCAGGTGGTGGACTACCTGGCGATGCAGGTGAAAGCCGGCGCACAGATGCTGCAGGTCTTCGAGTCGAGTGCGGACCACCTGTCCAAGGAACAGTTCCTATCCGTTTCGTTGCCATGTCTGCAGCGCATCCGGACGGATTTATTGCGCAAACTGGCCGATGAGAATGTACCGGCAGTGCCCATGGTTCTCTTCGCAAAAGGTGGCATGCACTCGCTGACAGAGCAAGCGCAGACCGGATACGAAGTACTTGGTGTGGACTACAGCATCGACCCCGAGGAGGCACGGAAACGCGCCGGTCCGAATGTGACTCTGCAGGGCAATCTGGACCCTCAGGATATGTACAAATCGCCTGAGGAGCTTCGCGAGCTCGTGTTGACCATGGTGCGAAAGTTCGGGAAACATCGCTACATTGCCAACCTTGGCCATGGTATCACACCGCAAACACCGATCGAAAGCATGAACGTGCTAGTGCAAGCCGTTCACGATGCGCTGTAACTACATTCCCCATCACCCCAGGACGTTGCGATGAATCTGCATGGCAATCGAGGACCTTTCGTGGCGTCTATTCCGCATTCGCGAGTCATCAATTGTTGAACTAAAAGTTTCTTAACAAAATCACGATCGCTTTTTCTTTGCAAACAAATATCCGAAACCATGACCACCACCAACAACGCACTATCCACTGCACATCAGTCCCAGCAACAAACAAAACGGAACACAGCAGGCGTCGATTCAAGAGAGCTCCTGTGATTTTATGGGGCACTCTCCTCACTCTTTATTCTCTCCCACGAACGGTCCAAAATACCGGCACCAAGAGCTTTACGAAGCTTCACAATATCTACAAAGCCCCGAAACGGCCTTGGCAGCTTAATCTTCCGTCGATTCAACGTTCTCGGTTTGCAGCTCCTTGAACGTGGACACCGGAACGTACGTGACCAACGTGTACAGCTTGTTGGGAGAATCCTCATCGTCGTTGCGGCGGCGAGAAAGGCGCACGCGTATGCGGAATGGTGGGTTTCTAAACGGGATCAAAAAACGATTCATGATCTACCTCTCGTTTGGTGTGTCCTGCGGCGGTGCATAGGCCGGCGATCGTACTTACCGGATTCCACGGTGCCAGATGGCCTTGTTCAGGCGAGTGTCGATGCGCACGTCTGTGGTGCCCATCTCCTTCTCGGCGAATTTGCGCACAATCTTGATGGCTCGCGGCGAGCGCTTTTTGTAGCCCACCTTGTGCAACCGGCGGTTCAAGTTGATGGTGCACTCCCGTGTCACCACCTCGTTAATAGCCGACTTTGGCTTCTTCTCACGCTTGGCCTTGACCATTCTGAAGCTGGTTGTTTAATTAAACTGTAAAACAGATCAAAGGTGTGGAAAGGTTACTAAGGAATCTTCTCTTTTTGGGGGGTTCGAGAAAGCAAGCTAGTCCTGGAGCGCCACCCGGATTGACAGATCGTCGGAACCAACAGCGGCGGCTTTCTCACAACATCGACTTTGGAAGCGAGTTTTGCCGCATTTTAAGCCGTCGCTTGTTGGAACTTTGATTGCCATCGGTCGGTCCCTCACTGGCACGCATGAATCTCGCAGTTGCAAACACTTTTTCGTAGAAAAACAAAACTTACAGAGATTTTCTTTTAATCAACAGCAAATGTGTTTTCTAGCACTCGAGGATGCCGGAAACGAAAGAACGCGACGTGGATGTTTGACAACCGAACTGTCACACTCCTCTCGAAACGCACACTTCCTTTTTGACACCGGCAAAACGCATAGTTCGGAACGCAAAGACTGCGCCTCGCTCCGTTGTTTTGGTCGCCGGTTTGCGGTTAAAAACTCGGTGCGGAAATAGAAAGAATATGGAATGAATTGAAGATTTCTCTTCCGCTTGCTCCCGTTTTCGATCCAACTGAAAGGTAACTCGGCTTTGCTCTTAACGTTGGTTAACATTTATTCACGTTTCAATTTCATTGACAAACAGTACTACCGACAACAAACTTAAACGAAAACAACCTCTACGAGATCGGTAGATTGTGGGCCGAGGATGGCCACAAATTCTTTTTGCGCCAGCCGCAACTTCAACACCGCCAACCGGTGAGCTTTCTGCTGTATCGTATTGCTGCTCAGTAACTCCCGGAAGCCAGTGACTCCTTCGTAACGGTACACGACCAACGGGTGTAGCCAGTTCTCGGTCAGAGTGTACAGCATCAGTTCTTTCGATGGGAGTACAGAAAACTGCAGCTGTTTCGGCACTTTGGTCCAGATGAGCTGATGCTGAGTAAACGTTCCATTCGGTCGGAGCGTTTTTTGCCAAATCTCTATCGATCCGTAATGGGCGCTGTTGGGGGTGTGCTCCGAGCTAATGGCAAGCATTAGCTGATTTTCGTACCTTGCCACGCTCACATAAGACGGATGGGAAACGGTAAGCGTTTGATGATGCTTCAGATAAAACTTGGCCGTGCTCCGCCACACTTGCACCTGATCACTACTGTCCAGGATAATGAGATGATTTTCCAGCGCGATGATCTGTATCGGAACGACAGTTTCCTCTACTTGTCGCACATCAAGAATGTGCATGAGATTTTCCTCTCTCAAGCAGCGCACTTCGAAGCCAGCTTGCCCTTTCGTATACATCACTATACAATCCAAGGTGACCAGCTTCATCCATATTGCGTCCCTGGAACTGTTGCTCTTCATTACGTAGAGTGGCACGAATTTGCTGATCGCTGCACCATCATGCTGAACATCCATAATTTGCTGCGTGAAGGTTTTGTGATCCTGCTCGAAAAACTCCACAAACAGATGTTGCTTTGGTCCTAGGCGAACGCGGCGAACTTTCACGATCTCTCTATCTCGGGTAACAATTCTCTGATAGCGTTTGGAAAGCACGAACTTTTCTTCGCTTACTAGCCAGCGATAAAATTCGATAGCGGAAGGCTTGCCTGGTTCGTTGCTATGCACTACCAGCAACTCTTGCGGTAGCGAATCACGATACACGGTAAGCAATAGCAGGCGTGCCACTTTCACCAACAATGGTTTTTTCTTATCAAAGTGACTGAATATCGGACCATCTTCGAAGACATTTTCCAAGATTTTTTCATTGACGCTGTTCAACGAACGAACCTTCGATGTGAGTTCACCAACACTTTCCTTAAACGAGGTATCCCTTATCAACTGGGTAGTATTGACACCGAACAGCATGTCGCTTTCCAACAGTGTTTCTTCTGCTTCGATTGGCTGTGCCAGCGTTATTGGAGTATTGATGATCAACGGGTTTTGATCTGTTCTCGCTGCATACATAAGGAACTTTGTAAAATTCCTCCCATTGATCATATCGGTATGCAGGGATTCGAATATTAGTGGGTAAATCTTATTTTCGCTGGGGAACTTTGTTATCAGATGCAGCGTACCCGGTACCTTTTGCGGGATGGATTTCAACATCAGATGCTTAGCATCAAACCGCACACCATTTACCGTACCAAGCACATCGATGTTGCCTGTAATGACCGGATTGTCGATGTGCAGCGTCCCTTCGATGGTTTGATTTCCTTCCAGCCGCAACGCATTCGCAAACCACTCCTTCATATCAACGCCTTGAATAATGCACTCCCCGGGACAGATTATGCTGTCCACGTGCAGCTCACGGAAATGCTTCGCTGCCGTAACATTGTTTACGGCTACATCTGAACGCAGCAGTTCCGTTTCAATGTTGAAACCGTTGAGCACTTTCACATCAAATGTTCCTAATAACGGACAACAGCAATCATTATTTTGCTCATACTACTAACACCCCTCGAATACTTACCATGTACCGCGACATTATGCAACAACCAGTTCCCGGTTATATCCTGATCTTCGCCGTACCGAAAAACGTAATTGTCGTATTCCTTGATATCGATTCCATGGGACCTGAAGAAAATACGTGGGAAATGGCTATAGATATTCATTGATTAGATCAAACAAGTAACTTACTTGTTGATGCTTTTCAGCAATCCCTTGAGATCCACCGCCCTAAAAGAACCACCTGCGTTGAACAGCACTTCCTGCTCAAACACTAGTGGCGCGGTAATGTTTTGTGGCCTCCGTCCGCTCAAACAACGTGCCTCCGTTTCGGCCAGGTCAAGGTAGTTGATCGGATGATTCTGAAAATAATGGCAATAATGGAGTATTTCTGCGATGAAAGTTGAGATGCAACAAGTAGCTCGCTCACGTTGGAGTACGTTAAATCCAGAAATTCGACGCTCTCAAAATGGCATCGACCCGTTAGCACTGTCGGTCGCTGGGGCAACCAAACTTCACCGTAAACTTTCTGGACGTTGTAACCGTTCAAATTGATCACAGTCGGCGTCTGCTCAAAGTACACGTTTCCGTGCACCTCGATGTTCATCGGGGCTGCATCACTGGCACCGTCATGTGCTGCTTTGGTTCCAAAAAATTCCATCATTTTCGGAAAATGAATTCCATTCAATGTTTGCAGGATATGCAGCTGCCCTTTTGCGTTCAGCGTTCCTGCAACGTGTACGTTGCCAAGCGCTTGAATTTCAGCACTTTGTTTTAGCAACACATCGCTGGAGATGTTAATTCCCGCTACTAGACCACCAACCGTGACCGGTTCGTAAGAAACAACACCATCATCTGTGAAGGAACAAGGGACAACATTAATCGATGAAATTGAATTAATGAAAAATTCCCGAAGTCTCGATAAACTTACGGAATACTGCCTGATGAATATATTCTTCTACATCCGCTCGATATGCGTTCTTCAGTAAGTGGTTCACGTCAATGCCATTGAGATTTCCCGATAACTGTACGTGCCCAATATCTAGCTTCTGGATTGTTTGGCCAGCAGTGAACGTTTGATTACCGGTATGCATGAGCCATGCACGACAGAAAGCTGCTTTGGGAATGCCGTTAATCATACCTTCGAACAAAAGATGATCAACCTTGAGTTCGTGATTTGTTCTGAAGCTGTAAGGACCATTTTTAATAATCGTTCGATTATCCCCGGCTGCCAAAATGTGCCGTAAATTCTGCAGCGGTATCCCATTGAACGTGGACTCTTCCGCTAAAAACAATCGCCCGATGGTGATGTTTCGGAAAATCTTTTTCCCCGTAATAATCGGTGGTGCAGGTATGTCGCTATCGGCGTACAACGTATCTTGCAGCAGAAATCCCAACTCTTGTCCATATACCGTTGATGAATTATCTACAACCAGATGCTGAGTAGCGAGGCTATTGCCTACTATCACTGTACAATTTACAAATCGTACCGGTTTGGTTAGGTTCTGGGGTCGATCTAAGCGTAGGAAATGATCAATAGGTTTTCCCGCGAAACTGACAGACTTTGCATAAACGGTGGCCGTACCGACGCCAGCGAATCGTATGTCTCCCTCAATCGTTTGCTCACCCGCATCACGGCGGAAGATCGTACGGTTTAGCTGATTCAGGTCTACCTTATTGATTTCATTCGAATCGGCTATACCTTCGACCAATAAATCACCGATAAATGTTTTGCGACCGGTCAGGTACTGTATCTCGTCGGAATTCTGGCGCACAAGATCGTCCATTGCCAGTTCGTTGATGCGGTGCACGTAGAGATTCTCAACAAATACCGGTTGTAGGAACTTGACCATTTGCTCTGGTGTTGGCGACTCGTTTAAACGAATGCCATGCTTAGCCAGTCGCTGAAGATTGTAATGGCCTCCTTTGCCAAATATATTGTCCGCCACAACAGCCCCATTGAACGAAACGTTACCATCGATGGCGTAATCTCCATTCAGCACTAGTTCCTGCTCGATCGTGACGATCGGATTCATCTTGCTCAGCCCTTCTCCGTCTATTTTGCCCTGCAGATCGATCGGATTCAGTACCGTAACGCAATCGAATGTCTTGGTTCCCGTAATCGTTTGTGTTTCGTTCGAGCGGAGCAGCAGCACCTGTAGCTTACCATCCATTACTGGAATGTGGTTTAAACGATCGTGCACCTGTAGACTGTCCACCGTGATCGGTTGTACAAACTGTAGATCCTGCAGAATACGTTGATTGCCCGTAGTCCGCGCCACATGTTCCCACATGATGCTGGACAATTTTGCATCGGCCAGTGCAATGTTGTCCGCCATTAGCTCTTCGATTATCAATTTACCATTCATCTGTTGCTGCTCGGCATCCACCAGCAGTACATTGTCCAGTAGATACTGTGGATTGACATTGTTTAGCAATCCATTGGCCATCAGCTCCTCCACTTCAACCGTATCAAAATCGTTCCGGTAGGAATGCGGAAGTGCACCACGCGATTTGGCCAACAACGTTCTCGATTTATCCATCATCCGTTGCACGGATACGGACTCGGTAGAGTTGAGCTTCTTGCTTTTCAATCTATTTACGTTTAGCTCTGTTACCCTCACATGGCGAGCGTTGATCACTTGATTCACGCCCGGTAGCAGCACATTGGAGGGATGAAAGAAGATACCATCGATCAGCTTGTTCACGTATACATCTTGTTCCACGATCACCTTGTTGGCCGATACCGTGAGATCTTTCCATTTTGCAGGATCGTCATCGGTCAAAAGTAAGGAATCCGCCGCATGTCCATTCCAGAATCCCACTCGAACGACGCGATCGATGATCAAACGATCTACTTCTATCGTATCGTCGGTTGGTTTGCCATTTACTGAACTGTCTTCATCCGCACTACGCGTTCTGTATGCGGCATTGTTTAACACCTTTACGTCGAGCTGTTTCATCTGGCCGGACGATGCGATAAGCTCACCTACAGCAAGATCTCCATTCCAGCGAACGGTCTCATTCCGCATGATGCTGGTATTGATCGTTTGTTCAACCCGTTCCATCTTATCCATTACCTGTTTCACGTACTCATTCACTTCGATCGCATACGAAAGCAATGGCTCATCGATGAGCAAATGTGGCGTTTGAATGACTGCCGTTGTTACTAGATCTGCGGAAGAATCTTGTAGCTCAATATTTTTGCTAATCAAACGCACACCGTCAGGTACTTCAGCCGGTAGAGCGACTAGCTTGTTGTACAGCTCCTCCAGATCGACGTTGGCCATCTGCTGCTGCATTTGGTCGCACCATTCGATAAAGTGAGCATAAACCTGCCGCAAGTCATTCTCCACACCGTACTGCGGAGTGAACAGATTAACGGACATGCCGAACAAATTGCTATTGGCTATAGCGATAACACTTGCGTTCACAATGTGCCGATATACCCGCATATGCGATACACCGGCGGCAAACGCTTCTCCGGTGTAATCAATACGCGATGGCACCAGCTTCCATCCATCGTACTCGAAAATTTGCAGCGGCTGCCCACTGCACAGTACCAGCAGAAGGAAAGCTCCATTTTCGTGCTTTTTTTTTAAAAAAAAGGAAATCAAATCAATCGAAATATCTCAAGAATTATCTTCCATCACGTTTACTTACCACAACGGGAAGAAACATGTCTACTCCAGTGAGTTCTAGATTTTGAAACGGCACAAAGTAACCATCGACTAGCTTGTACACGATCGAGTTGAGTTGCGTGTGTTCGAGCGAGCTGTGTCGCTCGTTTTCATCACCATCGCCTACATTAACCGAGTTGCCGGTGATAAGGAAATGTTCCCGGCGATCACGAAGCTCCAGAAAGTAGTACGCAATGTGCGATACGGAGTAACTGTAAATCTGCTGATGCTGGTTCAGTTTGAGTGTTTCTGGGTTCAGTAGGTAAATCACAGAGAAGGTATCCTTTTTATCAGCCGACATCTGATTGGCCACCGCCACGTACATTTGTTGATCAATCGAGAACGCTTCTATGTGTACTGCGTTTTGACATGGTATGTGATCGATCACGTCGAAGTAGTATCCGGTCCACCGGTATATTGGGCACGCCGTGTTTAAGCTTTCATCCAGATTGAGGTACGTGTGCGTTAGATAGATATGTTTTCCGTGAACCCACAGATGTACCGTGTTCTGTTTCGGTTGACCAAATGTTTGAACAATTTCCGTTCGACCATCCTCATGGATTTGAAATACGGGCGACCCATCCTTAAATACATCCAGCTCGTGATCGTGATAGTTGACTACGGCTACAAACCCAAGGTGGGCGATAGAAATACAATCGAAGTATCGAGCCGTAACCGTTTGATGCTCAAGATATTTTTCAAACTTTCCCCCAGTCTGAGAAAGAGAGTGTAATTTTACCAGTTACTTTTTGGTTACCTGTCGGAAAGTTGCCGGACTTACCCTTCGATAGAACGAAACCGCTGTAGCATTTTGGGTCCGATTGCTAGATTCGCTTTGATGTAAAGCCGCTGCGAAGATTGATTTACCCACGCGAAGCAAACAAATATCGACGGGAAAATTAACCGGAACGTAGCCCCGCTCACGGAATCCTTTCAGATAGAGATGACGTGCTGCAAACGCGAAACGCAATTATTAATTATTCCACATTATCTGCTATTCCACAGCTTATCCTGCGCAGGCCATGATGGAAGAAGAGGCGCTTCAGCTGGAATTTCTGAAACAAAATCTACAGCTGCAACTGGACGAGTTTCAAATGCTTTCCGAAATATTCTGTAATGCAGGAGAGCTGCAGCTGGATGATTATGGGTGCATCGAAAACCTGACCAGCTTCATTGCTGATACAAAGGAACGCTTGAACCAAAAAATGGAGTATCACTTCATGTTACCGCTGTTGGAGAATGAAAAGGTTCAAATTCTTGTTGAACTACCCCATCACTATCCCGTTTTGGAAATGCCACGCATTGTGATAAGATCCGCCATAATCGCAAGGGACCAGGAACGTGAACTCCAGATGCGCATTCAGCAGTACATCGAAACGGAAATCATCGAACGACAGGATCCGTACGTTTATCAGATCATTTGTTGGATTCAAGACAATTTCTCCGATTTGCTGCAATCGTCCCGGGAGCGGAAAGCGGATTCTCCTTCATCACCGACAACGAACGCCGACAGCACTCCCAAATCGATCGTTTTCGAGCGACTGTGGATTTACTCACACCATCTTAAGAGCAAAGGCAAGCGGCAAACGATCATCAAAACGGCTCGCGAACTCGGACTTACGGGATTTTCACGACCTGGTAAACCAGCCATTATATGCATCGAAGGACCTCAGAGCGATACGCAAGACTTTTGGCGTATCATCAAAGCGCTACGCTGGCAAAAGATACAAATTAAACTGAACGAAACTGAAACGGTCTTCACGGACGGTTCGTTGGAACAAACGTTGGCAAAACTACGCCGCTTTGAGACCGGTTTCAGGGAGGAGTTATTCTGTGACATGGAGGAGGATTCAGATGCCGAAGATCTTCCAATGAGTATGAGTCTTTTTATGAAATTTTTAGATAAACACAACTGTAATTACATCAAAAAGACTCTATTCGGATTCCAAGGTTCATCAAACCTCAGTTAGCATTACGAGAGTTTCATTTCGCCGCCATTGGCGCGCTGGCCTTTGTTACGTTACCTACTATCAAGATTAAAAAATGTTACCACCGAACACCATCATGCCTTAATTTCATGTAATGTGATTACCTTCTGCAGTGTCGGCTTCAATATCCGAATGGCTAGTGTCACGCCTGGTTCGACCGTTCTGTACTTGATCCTGCTCACGATCTCTCAAGAAGCTACGGACACGTTGTTCAACGAAGCTATGCAGATCGCGATCAGTTTCCGCCTGGCCATTGTACAGCGAATCTTTGATTAAATTTTCCCGATAAATTTCTACCAACAGCTCAAGTTCGTGATCCTCAGTTTGTGAGTATTCGGAAGCAGGAACCTCCACACTGGCACTTATAACCTCCAAAAGCACGCACAAAAGTACGGTGAGCGATCGCAACCACCGGCTCCTTAAAAGCATGGTGGCAAATGTAGGCCGGGCCGAAAGGCCACTTCTGTTCCGTAATGGAATTCAACGGCAACTAACAGAATCCTGATCGATTACACATATGGCATGCTAGCTTTGTTCATCTGCTCTCCGTTAGATCATCCTATCGGAACAGTCTATTACCAATTCCCATACAGCCTTTCTTTATACTTGCATGTGTGCTAGTGAATGTTGTAGGATAGTTTTTTTTTGTGAATCGGGATTTATTGCAAAAAATGCACTCCACGATAGGCATAGGAAAATGAAATAGGCGCAGCCGCATACGATTGATATTGTAGTTGCCATGGTAACAAAGGGACCATTGCAGAACATTGTTATCCAGACAAACAGTTGGTAAAACTAAGCAAATTGAAGTGCAATCGTATTAAGATGGAACTGGAATTAACGCGTGTTGATTACATTAACGTTGGCCTAACGGGCCCAAACTGTCTCCAGCTACTGCCACCGATCGGTAGCACCGGAGGCACGAGCGGGTACAAGCAACAGCAAAAAGTCGCCATTGGTGACCAGGAGGGTGTGTTGCAGGTTTTTTCGATGAAAAAGGACGAACTACAAATGCATTTCAAGACATTACCAAGCGAACGCATCGCCTCGGTGAAGCTTGGTGGGCAGTCGGGCTCGGTAGCGGACAAAATCTTTACCGCCTCCGAAAACAAGGTACGAGGGTTCAACAAGAAGGGCAAACTGTTCCTCGCTTTCGAGACGAGCCTCACCGAAACCATTCGGTCGATGTGTGTGAGCGGCAGCGATCTGTTGGTGTGCGGTAACCACGTGTACAACCATTACCGAGATTGCAAGGAAATTGGATCGTACCTTTGCGGTGACGTGATTGTAGATGTAGCAGCACTCTGCCCGAATAATACCAGCCGGTTAATAACAGTGTTGGCTTGCTCAGGACGAGTTTTACGCATCCTCGAGCATTCCCGCGTACGCCAAACGCTCGAACTGGACAGCGTGCCAACGGTGCTGTACGTTCCCAAAGGCATTGGCAATCGTATGCTGTGCGGATTCAGCGATGGAAGTGTGGTTCTGTTTCATCTGAACCTTCAGGTTACAGAGGTCAAGCGCGAGGTGCTGGTTTCAGATCAACTGCTGAAAGAAGGGCAAGAGCGAGGCGAAGGAAGCTCTAGTGCTGTCACATGTTTGACCACATATGATCTGGCCGGCGATGGAAAGGAAGAACTGATTGTCGGTTACCGCGATGGTACGCTAAGGGTGTTCACGATGAATTCGGACGAATATCAGTTCGAGATGGAATGCACACAGATTTATAGCGAAAACTTTAACGAAAGCATCTCAAGCGTCCAAGGAGGCTGCGTTGGTGCCACAAACTATACCGAAATCGTAGTGTGCACATATTCGGGTCGAGTCTTTGGCTTAACAACCCAATGCATTAGCAAAGTTCTTAGCGACAGCGGACACTTTGCCGATCGTGCAACACCTATCGCCGTTAGTCAAGCCATTGATTCATCGGCAAAGCTGCAGCGTATCAGAGCGGAAATCTATGAGCTCGAGCAGACGATCGCCAAGGAACGCGAGCGGTACCAACTTTCGACACAAGCCTTGTCTACAGGACTCTCCGCAATTCCGATGCTACCGGTAAACGATGCCTTCGTGCTTTCAAAAAGTGATGCTACCTATGTGCTATCACTGGAAATACCCACACCTATTGAGCACGTGCTGTTACAATGTGACACACCCATCAGTTTGCTCGATGTCGAGAAAAACAGTGCTGTGGTCAGTTTTAGCGAGTGCGATAAGCTAAGCGGTAACAGTCTGTTGGCCAGCTATCGCTGCCAGCTAAACACGAACCGTATTGATTTGATGTTCCGCACGATTGAGGGTCAAAATGGAACGCTGCAGGTGTACATTACACCCAATCTTCAACCGAAATGTTGCCAATTGAAGCGTTATCACATTAAACCGCTCTCGCTGCATGCCATCATGCACAACGCCACGGATACGATGTTGGCTCGCCCGATGAATACGCTCACATTGAAGGGCCCTTTCAGTCAGGCGGAAGTGCACAACTGGATGATCAACAGTATCCCCGAGCTGCCGGAAAAGCTGCACGATAGTGGCAAGGTGCGGCATACGTTCCAACACGTCTTCATCGGCACACTGCTGGTGTGTGAGTATGGGAAAGGGGAAGCGACTTTCCGCAGTGACAACATTTCCACAATATCGATCCTGAAAGATTTCATTACCAAAGAAGCGACTAAAAAACGGATAAAATTAGAAATATCCACTTGTACGTATTTGAAATCGCCTTTACCGGGCCACGGATCCGTATCTAACAAAAAACCCATTTCCACTCGTTTCAGCTATTAATGAATCTACCATTCCATCGTTGATCAAATTAATTGAACCGAAAATTCTACACTATAATAAACTTACCAAAGATTGTCAGATGGCACAAGCCCTGCTTGATTTGGACATACGCGATGAGTCCGAATTTAACATGCTGTCGAAGGAGTACCAAGACTTGATTCGTAATCAGCAATCTATTGACGAGGAATTTCGGAAGCAACCAACAGTGCTGAATCGGATTTACGGTATCCTAACCGACCTATACATCGATAAGTTCAAATTCAAAGGAGTTAATGTTAAAGCAAAACTTCCACTGCTAATCGATTTGTTGGAAAATTATTGCTACGACGAATTGGTCCGTTTTTACACGGCCGAAAGGGCGGAAGAAGGTGTTAATAAAGACTAAAATGACTAAGGGATTACACAAGAAATAGGGTGTGGATTGGTTTACTTACATTGGCCCTACATTTTTTCCATTACAACACACCAATTACCCTGATCGTAGAAGCTTTCAACAATTTGTACATTGTTATCGCCGCTATCAAGGCACACTTGCTCCAATTCGTTCTTTTCAAACACGTGGTAGAAACGAAGAAACGTTTGTTTTTCGGCTTCTTCGTTGCTTTCTGTTCGCAGTTTCCATGGCACTAGCAGATCTTGATGCTGGAATGGAGTCCGATTCGTATGCACGGGTAGTGTACATTCCGGCATTCCTGCAACGCATTCCACCGCAGCAATCGATGAAGCCACCGTCTGCTGTTCGGGATTCTCTACCGGTTTTGGTTTGTTGTTTTGCTTATTTTGTCGTAGATAGCTTGACTTTTTGGCGTTTTCTTCCTGATTTTTGGCCCACACATAAATCAGTGCCCGTCCACCGGTGCGCAGTACGCGTATCATTTCCGAAATCGCCCTACGGCGTCGGGCTTTTGTGGCCAGGTGATGTAGCACGGCAATGCTGATGCAGGCATCCGCGGAACCATCCCGTACCGGTAAGGCAAGACAATCACACTGAAGCACGTTAAAACCTCGATCTGCGCACACCTGTAGCAGCCCATCACTACGATCACAGCCCAACTAGATCAAGAATGAAACAATAAATCACGTAAATCGATTATACTGAAACAAACCAATGCGCATAGCCCGCTATAGTTACCATGAAGGCCGATGAATTTGATCCTAAATATTTTCCATTTCCACATCCAACATCAAGTAGCACGTCACCGACGTTTAGTGTTTGCAGAAAGGCTTCAACTCTCGGCCATGGCGAGTGCCGTGTATCGCTAAAGTGTTTCGCTATTTGGTTGTACACCCGATGAACATTTTCTGCCTCAACCAGAGCGGCATGAGTCTCCAGTAAGTCTGCCTGATGTGCAAACGTAGTTCGCTTTTTTGAATCGCAGCAATCGGAAAAAGCGCAGTCACACCGCTCACTAAGACGGAGCTTGCGAAATGTTAACGAAATACGCCGTTGGCGCTTCCGTATAGTCAGCCCGCTTCCATCGGGAACCAAAATAGTGTCCAGCTTACGGGGTGTAATACCATGCGTCCAAATGTAGCGGCTCTCGCCAGACATGATCAGTAAGGAACGGGCGGGCAAATCCACGAACGCTTGGCGACCGGATGCGGCATGTTTGAACTCCATTACGATGTCGCTTCCGAGCGAGAGTGACAGTATCGGATCCTCAAAGGCACTGTGTGTATCAACATGTGCCGGAATGCCTTGTCCCGGCTCGTACTGATTAACCGTCATCTGATCCGGAACGTGCCAACAGAGGTTGGGGTGTGAGGCTCGTAGTTTTTCCCACAACCCATCGCAGGCACTCGGTATCTTGTGGTCAAGTAATGGTTTTGTCTTATCCACGTTATTCGTTCCATAAAGAAACTCGTAACCGTAATGCTTCACTTTACGGTTTTTTAAGGCATTTGTTACTTTTTGCTCGGAAATGTCTTCCAGAGTCACGCCAAAGTCTACCGCACTGAGTAGCTCCTGCTCCAGCTGTTTGTCGACGAAATCTCGCACCAAAATCAATCCCTCAGGCATCGGTGCATTCCAAGGATTGATCAAGCAGCAGGGAAAACCACAGCAAAATGCCAGCAGCAGGACCGCTCCATCTTGCCCTAGAGGGCAAATTCCATTCATGGCGTTATACACCGTTGCAGCGGCACCATTCGACGCCAAACGCAGATAGCAATAGGATTTCCCAGGAGGCATTAATATTGCCTGCACTTGACCAACGTGCAGAAGGACTTCCTTCAGCAACCTTTCCTGTTCCAGACCGGTCGAGAGTCCGGCGTTGCACACCACCAAGAACTGCGAATAGAGCAAAAAGCCGTGCGATTATTTTACCTTCCATGAATTATCCGGTTCGCGTACTTCGGTTGGCTCTTCCGTGAACTGAATTCCTGCATCTTTTGCAATCAGCAGTTGGCATCGCTTAACTTTCTTTCCAATCTTTTTCGCAGCACCCTTGGATAAGCCGAGCATCTTCACGTTTTTTTCTGAAAAAGGAAGGAACAGGATAATCAAAACAAACGGCGTGCGAGTTGATTACGATGCCGGGTCGGCTTCTACGGAAACCCGGCCATGGTGTCGCTTGGATCGCCAAAGAGCAGTTTTGGCCAGAAACATTCTTGATTTAATTTTTCAGGTAAAGGCTTAGTAAAGGCTTGAAGGTAGAGGATATCGGGTAGTGGACTACACAAAAACCTCTATTCTAAACCCAAAAACCATGGGTGAAAACCCTTAACCCAATTTACCTTGCGATTCCCTGAAAATTAGCCAGGCTGTTTAATTGAGCCCGCGAAACATTCCAAGTATCGACAAGACTGGCCAATGAGGGTAGTGGGGAGGGGCAAGGGGTTAACGAGTGTTTGAGTATCAACAACTCCGTAGGAGTAAAAGAAAGGGAGTTGTTGTGCCTTCCTCTTTCGACAACCTGCGTTATCATCTTAGCGATGGCGCGGGAGTATTGAAGGGGTTATTAGTAATTCGCGAGCCGCGCCGGCAAGTCGTGTTTTGTGTTGTGATTCGCAAGCTCCTCTCTTGATAGAGAGCGTTTTCGTTGATTTTTCGAAAAGAACAGAGCCCTCGCGAGGAGGGAGTGCGGCCTCAACATGACGCTTGGTAGTAAGTAATCTGATCAACCTTTCGGCGCCGACTGGCTTTATGCATACTCCTGTTATCTACGATCGTGGGTAGTGAAAGTGCAATGTGCAAAACGGAGTATTTGAGATCGAACTGTTCTAACTTACTAGCCCCGCTCTGATTCGCGAGTTACGTGAATTTCGCGAAATCCCTCGATGCGTCATCCGTGCCCGCGCCGTTGCAATCTCAAAAATGGAGCGTTGTAAAAAAAAGCTGTTGAAATGGACAGCGACGCGAATTTTGCTTCGTCACATCCCATTCTATGGGCGTCGTACATGAAATGCCAGCGATGCAAAAAGAACGCGAGAACGCGTCGTATGTTTGGTTTAAGATCACAATAACAAAAAGGAAACGACACTGCCTCAGTCGTCTGCCGCCCATCCATCCTCCGCCGCCATTCATCATCCCATCCTCGTATTGGTCAAGGCATCAGAGCATACTATGATTACTAATATCGCTGCACAATCATCACATACAAAGTTGTGCATCGCGATAACCAACAAACGGCCGTCGCACAATGGGTTTTGCTTTCTTTAATTATGGAATTATGAGTTTAACAAAAATACATTATTTTAAATTGGGCAAAGTGCGATAGACAGGATCGACAAATGAAGCGATGCCTATCGTTAAATTCCCGCATATCAACTGTAAATAATCCAATCTTTTCTAGCTGCAAGATAAGCTTGCCCTCGACACACTCAACACAGTCGATAGGGAAAATCGCTGAAACCGTTTGTAGAGTGCATTCGGTCAAAGTTCAATTCTACATCCTATTGCCACGCTGTATCAATAATGCAATTTCAAATTTCGACAGGATCGGCCAAGAAACCAGAAGTAGCAGTCGACAATAGCGAGCCAAAGGTTCCCATGACAATCACAACACGTTGCCTGCACAAATGGAATGGAACGACGGTTAAACTAACAAAGTCTGGGACGGAGATTAAAGTGAAGCAGCCCGTGTTCGCAATGCGTGCTGAGTACACGATCGGCGAATCGATCCTTGCGATGCGCGTCCAAAATTTATGTCAGCAAATCCTTCTACTCCGTACGATATTTCTGTACTATGATAACAATCGACGTGTGACGTTCTTTAACGGTATCGTCCGCATGGTTCCGGGCTACGAGTTTGCTCACGAGAAAAAAATTCTTTTCGACTCTGAGAAGGAATATAATATCGTACTGGTGGTAGATATTTTACCGAATAACGTGCGGTTGAGAGAAATATCGACAATTCACTTCCTGAAACCCCGCCAAGCACGTGGGTAAGTAGCCCATGAGTTTGTTTAATTTGCATCTTAACGTATCTTAACTAATAATAAAATTTTCTTCTAGACCGCCGTTGAAAATTAAAAAAACCCAACCCTTTCCAGTCCCAGAAGAAGTGAAAATGGTTTATAACAATGGCTTTCTCAGAAGCCTGCATTACCCTAGATTAGCTAGCCTCTGGCTGAATAGATTCTATGACTATCAAGCACTAGGACTAAATTCGTCAAATTACATTGATTTTCTACGTATGTTGAACCACATCGATGACTACGACACGCAGATAGCGATGGAAATGTACAATATACCAAACGTATCGCTAATTCCAACGGATTTCAATAACCGTTACATGCTTTCGATAATGCAGTTCCCGGTACCTCCGGTGCGATTGGATGTAGGAGATTTTGTGCAAGCTATAACACCCCACGTTAATCACCGTTGTGTCCCGACGCAAAATTTAGTAAGAGGATTTATTGCCGAACGAGACACTTGGATGACACTGCAATTTGAAAATCCCTTAAGAATTGGGAATAACATTACGCTGAAGTTTCCTGCGAATCGACTGCCGTTTCTATTGGAATATCGCGCATTGTTTCATTTAAGCCACATAGATATTTCCAGCACTTTATTTCCTCCGGAAACGAGCGGCCAACATAACTCTTTGCCATCGAAGAAGAAAGAAATGATTGAATCGTAAGTTTTGTAGACTCCTGAGAGCGCGCATGATGCATTATGCATAATTACATTGAATTAATTGCAGGTTTTCGTGGTTTAACACCTCTATAGCGACGAATGAACTACAAAAGACGGCCATAAAAAACATTGTCAACCGTACAGCATATCCAGCACCGTACATTTTGTTCGGCCCGCCCGGCACGGGCAAAACGAGCACAATCGTTGAAGCGGTAATGCAGATCTACAAAAATAAGCCCCACTCACGTGTGCTGGTAACGGCCACGTCGAATTTTGCGTGTAATGAGCTCGCAAAGAGATTGCTAGAATATGTGCCAGTCGATGATATCTACCGATACTTTCCATGTGTACAAGAGCGTAATATAGATTTGATAGATTCATCGATTTTAGAAATTTCGAATCTACACAGCGGCCGGTTTGAGTTTCCCTCTATGGAGGACTTTCTTAAGACGCGCATTCTGGTCTGCACCGTGATGACTAGCGGCCGGTTGTTTGCGCTTGGTGTAAAACTAGAGACCTACGATTACATTTTCATTGACGAATGTGGCAGCTCGAAGGAACTGTCCGCCCTGGTCCCGATCGGAATCGTCGGAGTAGATGCAGATTTAAAGAAAATGCACGCCAGCGTAGTGTTGGCCGGAGATCCAAAGCAACTCGGGCCGGTAACGTTTTGCAGTTTCCTTAAACAAACACCCCACGACGTTTCCCTGCTAGATCGTTTGATGAAAATGCCATTATACGCTCGCGATCCCAATAACAATAACGCGTACAACGATCGAATGGTGACAAAGTTGCTCGACAACTACCGATCGCACTACAAATTGATAGCATTTTCCAACCGAGAGTTCTACGATGGAGAATTACGGGCAAAAGCATCCCCCAAAACCAGTCACTGGGCAGTCGGGTGGGAGCGACTGAAAAATCCCGAATTTCCAATGATCTTCCATGCAGTCATCGGATTTATGCAGCAGGATCCCTTCTCGCTAAGCTACATGAATCTGGACGAGGCCTACTGTGTCTATGAGTACGTGCAATCCATAATGAAGGGAAGCATAAATGATCGAATAGTTAACCAGGAGGACATTGGCATCGTAACACCGTACTCCAGACAGGTGCGATAGGGAATATTATTTTAAAGTTACTATTGTGCTGGTGTTTTGACCATTTTTATTTTCTTCTTTAGGTTGCTTTCATTAAGAATGGTCTTTCGAATCTGGGATTGGACAACATTGAAGTCGGTTCGACTGAGCAGTTTCAGGGTAGAGAAAAATCGGTCATCATTATCTCGACCGTACGTTCGAATCGATCTACGGTCGGCTTTTTACAGGATGACCGACGCTTGAATGTTATGCTGACCCGGGCCAAAGCCCTGACAATCATTATCGGCAACCCGCAAAACCTGGCTACGGACCAAACGTGGGAACGGTTGTTGAAGTTCATTGAGCAGAATAACGGCTTTCTTGGTAAAAATATCAACCTGAAAAATTTTCATCATAAATCCAAAAGTAAGAAACAAAAGCGCTGACGACCTGAGAAGTATTTTTCAGTCTCTTGCTCTCAAGGAAAATACCATACTGATATCGTCGATATCCCTCATGGGTTTATTGCCCTGGGGATTAGACTTAAGAAGCAAAACAGTATAACATCGCATTAATATCCGGGATTGACATTAATTAAGAACTAGTTATAGGAACCAAGACAAACCAATAAACAACGTGATCATTCTAAACCATTTTACTTCAATGTAGAGTAGAAATCCGGGTATCAGCGGTAACTTTGAACGGACGGAAAATTTTGAAAATTGTGTTTTGAACCACGTTTGTCAAAATTCCAATATGGCGGCGAATAGGGTGCCAGTTTCTTTAATGCACTTTGGTCGATGGTCAGGCGGAGGAGGGTGTTATTTTTCTCGCCAAAGCAAAATATAACCAGAAAAGGAACCAGCAAGTGGGAAAAGAACCAATTCTTCGGAGTGCGAAAACTAGACGGTGCTGCAAATCTTTGCCACGGCTCGGCATCGTCGTCAGCTCGTCGCAGATTCTACGTTCCACGTAATCCGCGAATCGTTCGTTGACACTCGCGAGTCATCTTCCAAACCAGCGAAACTTGGCTGCTTTCTCTTTGTTGTCTCCGAATTTCAACTCTGATAGCAGAAGAACTATCAATCACGATCCTTTGAGGCCTGCACTATGGAATCGTGCGCTGCCGTTGAGAAGGAGGTGGAGAAAGTGATCAACAAATTTTCCGCCATCAACGATCACTCACAGCGAATCATTGGGGATGTGATTTCGTTCATTGAGAAATTACGTTCTTCGATTGCCGAAGGTAAATGGACCACTGGACCAACCGATCGTGACTTCTCACGGTTTTTCCCCTTACTTACAGGCACCCCGGACGATAAGTTGACCCCAGGACAGGTAGAGGTGCTGAATGATGCACTGTCGAAGGTGAAAGACAAGCTGCACCGTCTAACGACCGAACACCGTGATTTGCACGGTACTGTGAGCAAAGTAGGCAAAGCCATCGATCGGAACTTTGTGGCGGACTTTACGGCTACCTCGCGGACTGATGCGTTCCAATCGGAACGGAATGTGGTGCTGCTGAACAAAATCATGGCTCAGCACTTTTATCGCCAGGGGATGGACGATGTCGCGGACACATTGATCAAAGAATCGGGCCTTCCGGCCGAGGATATAGTGCCCGAGCCGTACGCAGAGCTGCATCGCATTTGGGAGGCAATTCATAACGGTGACCTAAGCCCTGCCCTTGAGTGGGCTACACGCTACTCCGAGGAACTGGACGCACGGAACAGTTCGCTCGAGTTCAAGCTGCACCGGCTCGCGTTCATGCAGATTCTGAACGGAGGTGTGCACGTGCAAACGGAAGCCATCACTTACGCTCGCACCCACTTTGCCAAGTTTGTGCGACGCTTCGAGAAGGACATCCAGATCCTGATGGGGACGCTCATCTACCTGCCAATCGGAATCCACAACTCACCGTACAAATACCTGACCGCACCGGAAATGTGGATCGAAACCGCCGACGTGTTCCTTAAAGATGCTTGCCAGCTACTAGGCATCAACAAAGACTCACCGCTCTCAGTGATAGTGAATGCGGGATGCACCGCACTGCCGGCATTGCTCAATTTGAAACAGGTGATGATGTCCCGTCAGGTAACAGGCATCTGGAATGGCCGTGACGAGTTGCCCGTAAGTATGAGATCTATTTATCCGCAGCAGATAACAAAAATCCTCGCGAATTACCAACTTCACTACCCATTTCATAGATTGAGATCGATCTCGAGCCGGAAAATCGATTCCACTCCATCTTCGCCTGTCCCATCCTTCGGCAGCAAAGTTCGGAAGATAATCCACCCATGAAGCTACTCTGCGGACACGTAATATCCCGCGACGCGCTCAACAAGCTCAGCAACGGGCCGATGTAAGTAAAAATCTGCTCCTCACGATGCCGACGACGCTCCGCTTTCCTCTGCTGCCCCCCGTGTCTAGACGCTATCTTTTTTTCGCAACTTTTTCTAATATTCTCTCATCCTTCTCTGCTCTTCCGCTCTTTCTCTTACATTCTCTTCTTTTCATTCATCTGCGATAATACGATGATGATGATGGGTGACGCCGGCGGAAACCAACCACCGATTATGTACTCCTCCTTCGTGCGCCATGATATCCTCATTCTAACAATTAGAATGAACAATACTTTCAGATTGAAATGTCCGTACTGCCCGATGGAACAATCGCCATCCGATGCCAAGCTGATATACTTCTGAATGGACCGGTGTCCCCGTTGCTCCCGTTCCCAACATTGTGTGTCCGCCGTTTTTGTTCACCTCGTATGACAATTCTGTGCTAATCTATATTATCACTCCCTGAATTTATCAAGCTGTTACTAGTGTATGGATCAGAAGAGTAGTGATCGCGTGTTTGCAAAAGTTGGGCTTCGTAGCCATTTGTTTCGTTCTCTACTCGGCTTCACCATCTATCCACCTCCCGTCAGGGAGCGGAAGAGCATTCTTATAGGGTGGGGAAGGTGACTCACACCCA
>NC_064878.1:2590000-2592500 GCF_943734665.1 Anopheles aquasalis | reverse complement strand
GATCACGCATGAAGAATCGTCACGAAGGAGACATTTGCTTGTTACCAACCACAGTGACCTTTACCTCGAATTGGACGGTTAAATTGGCTCTGAACGAATCGCGTTCCGTGCACCGCTATATTTGAGGCTATTTGCGGCGGCTGACAAATCGCGCTTCTCTCTAAGCGGATAATCCGCATAATTTTTACAGTGAAGCCGGATTAAACTCCTGAGAGAAACCTTATCAAGTCAACCGTAATCCATTGAATCGGGTTAGCAGCCAGCATGATCTATTCAATCCATGAACTAGAAGTAGGAATGCGTAAATTCTGTTTCCCTAGCTGTGGCTACTATGTGGCAGCCGAGACTTTTTGATAGTATATGAGATTCGCCACATCATGCGTGCTGGCATCGTAAATTCCACGAGACCAAAAGTATGATAATCGTTATCTTTAATGTGGTTGCAAGCAAGCACGTTCCACGATACTGAGAACGGAACGCCGTTTGATAGTGCTGGCAGGCTGGCAGTTTATGTTGCTATCGTTCGTTCACAACTCATTGGAACGTACATTGCGGACGATTTTTCTAGGTTTGCCACAAATTAGCATGAGAATATGGCATTCAAGGTTGCCACGAAACACGCAGTCACGGGCAGTATCGTCATCATCCGAACATACCCAAGATCCCGCGCAGAGGCTCACCTTTAGTGCGTACTTCTCCCCCGTTTTCTTGCTCATACACTGTACCACCTTGCCGTTTATGCCCAAACCCAGGACGGTGTTGGAAATCTCGTAGTCATCGGTGATGGCCGTAGTTTTCGGTTGTCGCTGAAGCCGTTCAGCCGGCGGCAGCTGCTCCTGTGCCCCCAACTGTTGCACGGGAATCGGCTTCATCGTGTACATGATAATTTATCGTTGCTTATCAGTCGAATCTGTGGTTCTGGACACTTTGTTTTAGCTACAACTAATTAACACACGAGACACTACTCCGGACGGTCGGACGTGATTTGTTTACTTTCTTTTGACGATGACGACACAACACGGACGATGATTGGCTTCCGGATGTTTTTGGAAGCGCCGCTTTTGGAACCACTAGACGCTTATGCGGATATGCGACGGATCGGTTGTCCACTACACAACACTTATATAAGAAATTCGGCACTTCTTTCCCGTGCAACAACTCTGCCGTTTTCGCGCACACTTATCACGGCTGGCGACCGCGGTCGAGATCAACCAGAAAGAACAAAACCAAGAACGACGACGGAGACGATCTTTCTATTTTTCAAACTTTCATTCTACTCGGAGCGAGATCTTTGCGTCTTGTGTCATCAACGCAAATAAACTGGACACACACGCAACCACACGTTTCTTCGCTCTTCACGAGGATCACGCACGCACCAGAACGGAATCTCGCACGATTATTTCGGTTCACAGCACCTTTATTAACATTGCTTCGGTACACCACATTGATTCTACACTGATTGGAAAACCCGCAACATCACAAAAAGGACCGATAACCCAAAAAGGATGAAGACCCAAAAGGGGGAATTTTCTCTTAGTTACAGCACATGCCATGTGACTAGCACTATCCCGCTGTTCCGTCTTGCGGTATAATAAAGAAGCGACATAAAATGCCTGAAGTGCTGCTTGTTTGCAATGAGTAAATAAGCAGCGATATTTTTCCTGTGCATTTTATTATTTTTTAAATAAAAAATGTCAATAAAAACATAAACTAATAAAAATTTAGCATAACAGTGTATCAAAGCATGTTTACGCTAGTAGGTTGAAATGATAACAATCGATTCGCGCACGTTTTGATAATTTTGGCGAATTTGAAGCTGATTGTTGCTTAATTACGTTGAACGATGATATTATTTGAGTACAAGCCTGGAAAAGGAATATAAAGTTTAACATAGATCCGTTCGTTGCGTCGTTCGGCAGAGACTTGGAAAATCGTGTCTGCAAAACTCGTGATTCCTCAAGGATCTCAGAGGAAATCGAATTGATTGAAATGTCCGTGAACAAATTTATGCACTATCGTAATCGCTATCGCGAGAAGCCCGATTATCAGGAGTTGGTCAAACAGTTTCCTGAACTAGCGAAGGTCGCTACCGTGGTGCGTATCCAATACGAAAAGCCGCCATACTCGTCTATATTATCATCTCTTTGCAGGATCTAAATGGAAAAGTAAAGCTCGATTATAAAAACAAAGAGGCAGTGCAGTTGCTCACGAAATGTTTACTATTAAAGGATTTTGGTTTAACGCTGGAGCTACCATCCAACAAACTGGTGCCAACCTTACCGCTTAGGCTGAACTACATTCACTGGCTCGAGGACATTGGCTCGGTACTGGACTGGATGGAAACCGGGAAGGACGTACATGGCATAGATATCGGATGCGGTGCTTCCTGCATCTACCCATTGTTGGCCGTAGTTCAATCGAACCGTCGCTGGAACATGTTGGCCATTGAGAAGGATGAACTTAGTCTGATCAGTGCCAGAGCTAATGTGACCAGTAATGG
>NC_064878.1:2567500-2582500 GCF_943734665.1 Anopheles aquasalis | reverse complement strand
TCGCACCACAATTTAATTGGAGAACATCGTGTTTCTACAATAGTTATCTTTGGGAAATTTACTCTTAACATCTTCGAAATGTTCCTTAGGCGGATGCTCTGCTCGGGTATGTGTTCAGTGGCGATTGCGCGGAATGAAAGGATGTGCAAATTACATCACTCTACCTTACAGGACTGCCCCGCTCCATGTCCACGGTCCCGGCGATCGCGACGACGGAACCAAAGACAGTATCTAGTGGCGATAAATGTAAGAAGCAGTGCCTCGCCCGAGAGTCGTTCAGGAATGTTTAAACATTTTCGATACCCTGATTGTTTTAACAGCTGGTGAGCCGCTGAGCCATCCGGATTACTTCGGCGTGCACAAGCTCTTCACCGTGGAAGACCTGTTCAAAGCAAGAGTACACCTGGGCCACAAGGAGGGCACGTTGAACGATAACATGAAAGGGTACCTGTACGGCAGTCGACTTGGGCATTGCGTTATCGATTTGGACAAAACGGCAGAACATCTGAGGGTGGCCCTGAACATTGCGGCCCACATCGCGTATCGTGACGGTATTATATTGTTCTTCAACAGAAACGCACTAAACGCGCATCAAGTGGAGAAAACCGCGAAGGAGTGCGGCGAGTATGCTCACACGCGTTATTGGCGTGGCGGTGTCTTTACGAACGCGAAGGTTCAGTTTGGAGCGGTCACTAGATTACCAGATTTATGCATCTTTTTTAATACTATGAACAACGTGCTGGACATGCACACCGCCGTACGCGACTCAGCTAAGATGAACATCCCCACGATCGGTATTGTGGACACGAATTGTAATCCCAACTTAATTACGTACCCAGTACCCGGTAACGATGATACTCCGGTTGCCATCGAGCTTTACTGTAAGCTATTCAAGCAAGCAATCCTACTGGGGAAAGAAAAGCGAAAAGAGCAAGTCGCAGAAGGGACAGCGAGTAGTGAGAGCTGAACATTAGATCCAGGAAGAGTGAAATAAATGCGCGATAGTGTTCCCGTTTGTTAGATCGAATCCGGTTTATTCGCATTTCCTTCCCATTCTAGAGTTTCAAAAACCACTCCATCGCAACGATCGTCTAGGTAGGCGATAACACAGAGCTTGTTCACCACGATTGCCAGACGGCAGATTCTAATCAGGAACTTCACATCTAGTCTTCTGCTTTTATCTTTCAACACGTGCACCATATGTGAGGCGTGGAAATAAAGCGGATCGTTTGGATACAGCAAGAAATCACAGCCAAATGCGTCCCCGACTGTTATGTATCCCCCTTCGTTCCACAGGGCCTTGAATACACGAAATTTAAGTGTTTCTTCCGCACTCAAATGCAATGGTAGGAATGTGGAATCTGTTGGAAAAGAGAACGAGAAATACTTATTAAAACTGGCCAGGCATACCAATGCTTTCCCCTTACATTCATACCAACTTCCAGAGGATGCTTGGTAGGTAGTTGGACAAGTATATCAAAAGGTTCTTTTGCCAATCGGTCCCTTTCATCTTGAAGAAGCTTTTCCGTTGTGATGTTAATTGCTGCTGGATAATAGGAATTAATAAACCCGAACGAAATCATTTGTAGTCAGGGCAGCTACCTTCAAGGTCGTGGCCGGATTTGATGCACTTTTTCCGTTTCCCTTCGATAATCCTAGGTAAATGCTTCTGGAAGGACGCTAACCGTTTCTCTATTACCGGTCTCCTCAGCTCTTCCTTCTGTTGCTGGGTCATGTTTAAATAACGCTCGGCTTGCTGATCGCTCGGTGCAGCCATAAAGGCCGCATTTTTGTCAACAAGCCGCACTACATCTATTTCTAATAAAAGTTTTAATTCGTAACATGTCAGTACCGCCGGGAGGCCTTGTTGGTTAACGTTTCTCGGATGCGATACCGGTATTCCGATGAGGTTCCCCACGATTCGATGATCGCCGCGAAGCGTGAAGTAGTCTGTGAGTAGAGACAATCATTATTGCTGAATCCAAACGATCATTGAACGAACTTACCTTCCGCATCGTATATCAATCCTCGGTTTTGCTGAAAATTAACCAGAATTGGAGCATTTTTAGAAGCCATTGCAGCAAGTTCCGGTCAGCGAGCAACGTTGTCAACGAGTTTGACGTTTCGGGGTAATCAAAACACGAACCGCAACGTGCTCCGCTTCCAACGAGTTTTAAAACTTCTTTTCCAAATTGTCCTTTTTAGAAGCACAAAATGCAGTCCGACGAGGAGAAAAGTGAGGAGCGTGTACGGCCCGGCACTGGCAGAAAAGGCCCAAAGAGTCACGCAAACGGAGATGGACCGGGAAACTACAGTAAAAATGAAATCCGCAAACGAAGTCGCACCTTCCTTCACCGGCAGTTTCGCATCATCGTCCGCAATCTCTCCTACAAGATCACCGAGAAAAAACTTCGCAGTGAGTTCGAGCGTTTTGGGGCACTGGAGGAGGTCAATATTCTTAAGCGCCCAGACGGCAGGCTTGTAGGGTGCGCGTTCCTGCAGTTCTCTAAAAAGGAAGAATCCGACCAGGCAATCCGCGAGATGGACAGCGAAGTGTTTATGGGCAGGAAAATAGAGGTCAGTTATGCGCTGGATAAATCTACCTTCCAGCGAGTGAAACATGAGAAAGTTCCCAAAAAGGAAGAACTGAAAGAGGAGCAAGAGGACACCAGTGCCGTTACTGACGAGGATCTCGAAATCAAGGATGAAACTAGCGATGATTCTGACGAAGATGAGGACACAGATGTAAACGATGGCGGAAACGATGATGATGATGAGGACGAAGAAGAAGAAGAGGGGGAAGAGGAGGAAGATGAGGAGGCGGATACAGAGGAGGAAGATGAGGAGGCGGACACAGAGGAGGATGATAAGCCTGAACTAGACATGAAAGCCGATGGCGGAAGTGGTAAGCTTGCAATCAAGCCGGAGAAAAAACATAACGAGATTGAGGAGGGGCGTACCGTGTTTGTCAAGAACTTACCGTTCGATGTCGAAGTGGAAGAGCTGAAGGAACTAATGTCCCAGTTCGGTATCGTAGAGCAGGTGCTAATCAACCGAGAACCGATATCTGGGCACTCGAAGGGTTCGGCATTCGTAATCTTCAGACTGAAGGACTCGGCCCAGATGAGTTGCCGCCAAAGTTTGAAGCTACAGGTGCATGATCAATTTATCGAAATTCTAGAAGCTCTGCGCAAAAAGGACATCAAGGATCGCGAAAAGGCGCGCCTGGAACGCCAAGCGAAAGATTCACGAAATTTGTATCTCCTGAAGGAGGGCCTTATCATGGCCGGTTCCCCGGCTGCCAAGGGGGTTTCCAAGGGCGATATGGCGCAGCGGTTACGGCTCGAACAACGCAACAACGAGATGCTGAAGAACTACAATCGTTTTGTATCACGGGAGCGACTTACGATACACAATTTGCCAGAAAATTTTGCCAACGACGACTTGAGAAAGATGGTGCTGAAGTTTACCTCACACAAACCGAACGAATGCCGCGTGATGCGTGACACGCGACCTTCTTTTGGTAATCCGTCGGGCAAATCGCGTGGCTACGGATTCCTATCTTTCAAGCGTCATGAAGAAGCGTTGGAAGTTTTGCGTAAACTAAATAATAACCCGAGCGTATTTGGACGAAATCACAGGCCTATCGTATCGTTTAGCATCGAAGATAAGAAAGTGCACAAAATCAAACAGCAACGATTGGAAAAGTCTCGCCTCAACAATCCCACGTATGTGAAGAAGATGGAAGAACAGAGCAAGAAAAAGGCACAGAAACTGCTCGCGAAGAAAGAGAACAAACGAGCGGCGATGGAAAAGCTGGCCGTAGCTCCCGGTGCCGTGCTGCAGAAACTCACTAATGCAAAAGCCAGCGGCCAGGGCGGCAGGGCGGTCCCTGACGCTTCTGGTCCTCGGAAGAAGGAGCGAAAACGGGATGTTGAGCAATCACTCACACCCTTCACTGGCGAACTGTCGAAAAAAGGCAAAGTAGGCATACGATCGAACCGTAAGATCCACCACCAAGCCGATGCTCACATGCAGCGCATTAAGGAGGAACGGAAGGAACAGAAAAAGAAACGGACGAAGCAAGAACACGACCGGAATCGGAAGATGAAGGTTTCGCGTAAGGTCAAACCGAAGGTAAATGTCGCGGAGCTGAAAAAAGAGGACAACTATTTCAAGGAGACAGTGAGCAAATACAAGGATTTGATCAGTAACGCCACCAATCGTACGGCAAGGGGCAAATGGTACAACGAATAGCCGACGATTTAGTTCACAAAAACGTAAATTCTAGCTGATAAATAAAGAGAAATCCACAAAGGGTTTGAAACATGATTGATGAATGGTTTTATAATATTCTAGATGTTTAACAAAAATCCCACGATTTCCAGCAGAGCGAATAGACTGAGGGTCGCAGCGATTTGAATGATAAATTACCGCTTGCACGTGGCGTCGCTAACAAGAGTTGCGATTGTACCCGTCACGTGCCACAGGACGATGAGGCTAGAAGCTTTGTTCTACCCTTGAATCTGGCCCAAACTCCTGATGCCTTTGAAGTAGTCCGAGACACTGCAGTAAACAGTGGGTACTGGCGGCGGACAGTGCTTTGAGCATCAAAAGATCCGGATCTGTTGGCGACACGGGGTCGGTTAGATTTTCGATGGCTCGTGCCAGCGCTGCATTGCTTAGTTCCGTCTGCTGCAACTGCTGGCGAGCCGCACCGAATGCATCATGGGCAGCAAGCTGTTCCCGTGGCGGTAACGCGGTGCCGGTTGAGTTGGAATGGCTTTCGACAACGGCACGCAATCCATCAACCCATTCCTGGCGGGCACGTGCATCACCGGCTCGCAGTTTCATCATATCGCCGGAAGCGCAGTTGACGGTGAATGTCTTGGAATCTTCATCACTGGGGCAAATCACTGCTCCGGCAAGGTGCACTTGTCCCCGTGGGGCGTTGCCTACCGGTTGTGGAATCGATTCGTCCCCTGTTGGCTCACACAGATAGTAGCTCAGCAAACCTTCCTGTGCATCTACGCTAAACCAGCGATACTGCCAGCCTGTGCGGGGAGAAACAACGGGATGAATTCCACTTCAAAACGATAACCACCAGAGACGTAGGGCCAAGCTCACCTTTCACCACATTCGTGTACTTGTAAAGTTGTCCGCTAAGTTGTTGACGATTCATGCTTAACACTTTGTTCAAATTGGATTCCATCGCGCTCACAATCAGGTGTTGGAAACCACAAATCGCAAAAAGGATGAATCCTTGGGCCGCAAACAAAAGGACACGAACCTGAATTAGCTACGGACCAAAACAAAGTTTGACAGCAACGTCAAAAGTACGAAGCTTGACATCGAGGCTGCCGCCGAAAACGGAAAACGAGCGTCACGTCGAGCGCCATCCTTTTTGAGCGGGTTCAAGCAAATTGGAAATTTTTGCCTAGAATCCCGAATCGGATGGAACAGCTCTTCCGCGAAATCGTATCCTCGCACCGCCTAGTTCTAGTAGAGCACAGTTCGATAGTCCCATCCTTCGGCGCGGCCTCCCAGCTGCTTCAGGTAATGTATCGGTGTTGTTTGGCTTGTGTTTGGGTTGAGGGTGCACGACCGAAAGTGTAGGCAAGCGAGGGACATCAAGAAGACTTCGAGGAATCGGAAAAGCATAATTGGCAGCATGAGGTTGATGACCGGATCAGGTGTAGGTAGTTTTCGGAAAGAAATGTAAAAATCCGCGGAAAGCTTCGATTGAGGCGTCGAATGGAACCCTGGAGAATGAAGGCATTAGAGCAAGGGAGAGCGGTAGAATGCAGGAGAAGGTCAGAAAGGGCACCGGAGCCCGAGAGCGGGCGAGATAGCAGCTCCATGGAAGGCAGAACCTTACGTTACCTCGTAATATGATTCGTAATTTTATCATTTCTGCTACTTTTTGTGCACAGCTTCCTATTGCCAAGATCGGACACTTGACGGCGTCTGCGGATTGGGCGGGGAGAAAACGACATTGACCGAGAACTCGGCTACAATGGACACCAAGAAAGTCGTCAAGCAGGAAGATGGGGCGGTAGAGCCCAACGGCATCGGTGGAGGGGCGCCGGGCAGTGGTACAACCTCCAGAAGCAGCTCCACTTTGCGGAGGAAAGTTAGTTCGATCAAAAAAGAGGAAGCCGCCGGCGATCTTGCATCGGAGAAACATGAAAAGATCGACTTTAAGAACGTCGACATGGAACTATTCCTACAGAGCATTGAAAGTGAGTACAACTTCCGTCAGGGCGACCACGGTTTAACGTTTCTCTTCCCTTCCGTAGAGCCTTGCCAGATTTATAGGTTTCTACGAACTAGAAATATGTTGCTGGTAAGCAAATAGCAGGTTGCTAGGTGAAAGCCCAAATTCGCATTCCTAATTGGTTCTCTCGATTCGATTTTAGCCGATCTTTCTTCAACGAAACCTATCGTACATGCAGAGTCGCAATTCCAGATCTCACCTATCGCGCCGTAACTTCAAGATTGACTCGATGCTAGAGGAGAAGATGAAACAGTTGCATCTGGAAAAGGCCAGTGCGGTTGCCACGGGAACGGCCTCGGAAAAATTGACGATTATGTTCCTCGGGCTGTTCGACGATAGGCCCCATCCGCAGTTAAACGGTAGCAGCAATGGGTACGACAGCTGTGACAGCCTCGCTGACCACGATTTAAACCCAAACGACCCATTTCCGGTTCGTAATTCTGGGCGACGTAGTGTGATGTTGGAAGCCAATTTAATTAAAATATCGCCTCACAAGCGCAACGGCTGTTCGTCTCCTAACGTGATGCAGATTTCGTTAGGAACGTTCCGGGTGGCGATAAACCACTCAAGAGCGGACTCTGACGATTCCGATGAAGGCGTCGATGATGATGTCGAAACCATCAACGATGCTAAACGGCCAACGTTAACGATACCGATGGAGACGTTTAATGATGTACCAAACGATGTAACGGCCCAGCGCACTACGTTTGTTCTGCTGTTCCGGGTCTCGCACACGAACAAGGTACCTGATGGTGTTGCCGCCCGTAATGGGTATTGCAGTGATAGCGAAGAACCGTCGGCCAAAAGGCAGAAACTGCATGTGCACACGACGATGTACGGAACCGAGCTGACGGTGTTCGACAAGCATGGTCAATGTCAGTTGTTGGATGCCGAGTATGAGCTAACGATGCAGGACGTATTGACGCCAGCAAAGGAAAGCAGATGGATCGACGCTGCCCCTTCTCCACCCGGTGAAGAGGCCATGGAATTTTCGACCATGGAAGATTACAGCAATAACTCGAGAAACGATGTTGAGAGAGAAGCTAGCAACATGGCGACGTTGTTTGAAGGATTTATCGCACCTCCTAGGCTTAAGCTGCGAGTGCAATGGACCAAAGAACCTTTGCTCGAACACCCGGAAAGCGTTAATCCTGATGCCGGTAACGAGATGGTGGCGGATTCTAACGGTGGTGATGCTGTCAACGGATCGAGTGATAAGGAAAACTGCAAGCCTCTGGAACCAATGACATCGCCTTCAAATACCGCGGCCGCCGCCTCTTTCAAGAGAGGACTAAACATTAATATCAACAATAACAGCATCCTTACACCGGCCGCCGCCACCGGGCACCAGGATGAAGTGGAACTTTTGAAGAAACCTGCCGCCACCCAAGGATCAGGCGAAGATAGCTCGGCACCGGTGGGAAATCGGGCGATTGGTAGCTCCGAGACTAGCCGCTGGAAGCACCTTGATATCGATGCTTCAGCGAACAATGTGAAGCACGTCGTTTACCAGTTTACCCATACTAACTTCACAAGGCAACGCACGGAACATACGCTAGTATTCCGGTGTCCTTGGTGCAGCGTGAACTGTGGGGCACTGTACCCACTGTTGAAGCACTTAAAGCTGGTGCACGCCAGATTTGGATTTAACTACGTTCCTATTCCCGATGGTGCCCAGATCGATGTGACGATAAACGAGCAGTTCGATGGTTCGTACAATGGGTCACCGCATGATTTGTTCTTTCCAGCAACAGCTTTCACTCATCGCTGTGCACCGGAACGACGCACAGTCGTGACGAATTTGCTCGTCTGTCGTCCTCGTCGGCAGAAACCGAGCCTCATGGAGTTTGTGGAGTGTGATGAGAATGAATTTGATAGCCAGCGACCATTTATTACAGGCCACAATAGGTAAACGATAAGGAGAATGTGTGGCTTCCGTTAGCAGTTCACTTATCAATTTAATTACCTTTGTAGGATGTACCATCATACCATGACCTGCCTTCCAGTGCACCCAAGGGAACTAGATAACGATTCAGAATCGGAAAGCGACCCCTTATGGTTGCAGCATAAAACTAAGCAAATGATTGACGAGTTCACCGATGTTAACGAAGGCGAAAAGGAGATCATGAAGATGTGGAATCTGCATGTGATGAAGTATGGTTACGTCGGTGACTGTCAAATCCCAATCGCTCTGGACATGTTTGTTGAGATGCGTGGTCGCGAAGTTTGGAGCCGAAATCTATACAGAAACTTTGTGCTGCATATGTGTTCCATGGGCGACTTCAACCTAGTGTCACCCGAGGTGCAGCTGCGCATCATTAGAAAACTACGAGTATGTAACACTAGGGACATGATGCGCGACAGGTAATAAGGAGGCCACTAATTTGTATTCTTGCTTTGCTCTAGAAAATACTGACGTCAGATCCGGAGCTGCAGAGTTTGGTAGCAAAGCGTCGATCGGAGCACCTTACCTGTTGGAACGAGGTGACTCAATTTAAACCTGAAGTGCAGATGCCGAAAGCATGGGTTTCGAATGGCGAACCAAATCCGTCGTCATCTGGCGGACCTTCCAACAGCAGTATGATGGGCAACAATACAGCCAACCCCGGCGAAGGGCAACAGCGGAAGGTGAAACCTACCATAATGCCGTCGAAAAACACCGACACCAGAGGTTAGTATTAGCCTACTATTCTTCTTATTACATCATATCTGCTGGATTGGGGAAATATGCTAACATGTCATATCAAATTGCTAATTTTTATCCGCTGTGTCAAATTCAAGTCTCTTCTATCATGTATATTCCAAAAAAATGCTTTGATTATTTTATTTGTTGTTGCGTTGTGTTTTTTTTTAATTTGCAACCTTACTTTCATGTTGTACAATCAATCCAATCCTTTAGGCGTTCAAAATGGGCATATTTTCCGTTGGCAAGATTTTATGTTGTCAGTAGTGTTTTTTTTTGTTTCCTTATTCTAACTTCATTTTCTCTCTTTTTTTTCTCTCTCCTTATTCTCTGTATATCTCCTTCCAAACGACTTTGCCCTGCCACTTCCCACAATCCCTTATTACTTCCCCCCTGTCACAATCGATTGCTTTCCGATGCTGCTATCACATTCGGTATCGTTGTATCCGTTACACACCCGCCAAACTTAAACGCGTGCGTAGCCGATTCGCCTCCACGTCGTCGTAGTGCTAAAGCAGCCAAAGCTGCGAATGCCGTCAAGGCGGCAAAAGCAGCGAGAGCTGCTAGAGCAGTAAAAGCATCCAAAGAAGTAAAGGGCATCGGAAAACGGTTTGCTTCATCCATACAGCAGCAGAAATGTAAAAAAACGAGCAACGGTTCCAAGTGCCGTGGCCGTGGCCCGGCAACTGCTGCCTCTACAGCTATTACTGCCAATGTTAATGCCAAGCAAAAAATCACATCCTCAAAGTCGTCGTCAGCTTTAGCAACAGCTTCTTCTTCTTCTTCTTCCGCCTCATTATCAATCATTCCAGCGGGCGGGAGTAGTAAACGATCGAGCACTACCTCGGCTGCCAGCGCCGCTCCGTTTACTGGTGTTGTTCCATCAGCATCATCCTTCACAACATCTTCATCCCATTCGTCCACTACCACTGCCACCATGTCTGCCTTAAACCAGAACAAGCACCTGAAAGTACTAGTGTCTCCGATAATGACCAGAAGAAAATCTCTTTCCCTAGGCATTCTGCCGTTTTCGCAGCAGCATCGAAAGCGGTCGTCGCATTGATTTCGGCAATTCTCGACACGCACTCATATATGATTACGACACATTTTGCGATCGCCCCAGGGACCGACCATCCCTCGACAACCAGTGATGATGTGTGCGGAGCAAGGACGCGCAAAACAAAACAAAGAAACAAACGACGCAAGAAACACACGTTGCATCTAGGATATTTTTATACGTAATTCCCCCAATACGCTGCCGCCGTCCAGAAACGGGATAGAGGGAGCGCCTGAATCAGGGAAAATTAGCGGTCGGCGGCGGAAGAGAAACAAATATTGTGTTCGACATTTGGAAACGCGTTAGCAATATTAATAGAAATGAATGCTTAATGGACTGCCGGGACACTTTCAGGAAGCATAAGAGAGGAACTATATTCCCACTTGGAATGAAGCAGCTCGCACTTCCTCGGAAACGTAAATGAACCGAATCGAAAGTATGTAAAATGTAAGGAAACTGCGTAAGATGATTGAACGATTGGTTCTAGAGATGAGTTTGGTGTGCGAATGTCTCTGAGCTTAGTAAGAAGCAGGGAAGAAAAGTTATATCACGCAGTGCGAATGTTTCCTCTCACACTATCCCGAGATCTCTATTCTTGGATTTTACGGTACTGACACGTTGTAATGATAAGAAATGATACCTTGTCTGCTTTTAAAGGAACAATCAACTGGAGCTGGAGTTTGAAGAACAGAAGAAGAAGAAGAAGAAGAACCACGTGTGAAAGGAGGAGAAAGTATGTGTTCATGCTCTCCACTGCCATTTTATCCATATACGAATGCACGGAAATGGGGGTTCGGGTTTCTTTGGAATTTGTTTAGAATTATCCTTACAACTGATTGCCGTGTGAGAGCGGTTGCCTTTGGTTAGACGTTTCGTAATCGACGTTAGCGATAGTAATATGCATTCGCTTTGTGTACGCACCTGGAACCAACATTTCTTCACGCATCGAGTGTATCTCCTCTGTAACTTAGTGTGCGCCAAACGATTAATGTGCCTCCTTTGTTTTCGTTTAGGGGAGGAATAAATCAACTTATGATAAGTAGCGGTACATATTCTGTTCGATTATTTCTTCGTTTGTGAAATACATCAATATAGTCACATTCAATACATTATTAGCTTATCTTTTCGAATGCTGAAAACATTTATCGCAATAAAAAAAAAAGAAGTAAGGAGTGACATTTTCTCATGCTGTAACGATACCGAGAGAAAGAAGCACCAGAATTGATGTTTTTAATTTATTTTTCGTTTCGTTTTGACTTAGTTTTTGGTAGTTTTACTATGTTTTTTACTGTGTTTCTTTTTGTTCTTTTTATGTTTGCTACTCTTCGATCGACTCTTGCTATGATGATCGCGATGTTTTTTCTTTTTCTTTCCTTTTTTATCTTCACCCTTTTCAACCCACTCTTCCGTACCTACCTTGACGATATCTACAAGAGGCTGCAATCGCTCGTTGGCTGTAGCTTTGCTATCCGTGCGTACTACCCCGCCGCTCGCTTGTGGAAGCTTGGGTCCGTAGTACTGCTCATCATCTTCGTCTGATTCACTGCTAGACGGTGAAGAATCTGCAGTTAGTTCTGCTTTCTCGTCGACACTAGTACTGGCTTCTGCAGAGCCAGCAGTTGCCAGTGCCGTCCGATTTTCGAATAAACTTTTGAAGATTCCTCGAGGAGGAGAATCGTTACGTAGTATGTTAACTTGGCTGGCCGGCTTTATCGCTACAAAACTGTCCACCAGTTTCAGCTTTTCCTCATCGGTCAGGGCAGCTGGTTGCTTATCTTTCACCGGCACTTCCTTGCGTCCGTCATCCTGCTCTTCCTCATCGCCACTGCTGCTGCAAAATATTGACTTGAACAAGTCCCGCTTTTCCTCGGGTTTTTTATTAGCCGCTGCCAGTACCTGCTCTTCTAGCTCGCTTCTCTTTTTTTCTATTTTTTTCGGTGGCACTGAGACTGGATCCGCTGGGGTTTCGGGTTCAGTTGCGTCTTTAAAAAAGTCTACCGATGAGACGCGTTGGCCTTTTGCGATTGCTACGGACGGCTTTGGGGTGGACAAAGATTGAACGCGAGAGTTCGAATCAATGCGCCGTTCTTCAGCGACACGTGCTGCCGGTATCACGACCGGAGTCACAAAGTCCCGACGATTTGTAACCGGGGCCTCCAGATAGTCAAACACAGAGAATTTGGCCTTTTCTTTGCGTCGTTTCTCTTCCACATTCTCTTCGTCGACCATCATGCCACCGAATGGTTCGGGCACGTTGAAACGCTTACAGATATCCTTGTGGGGTTTCCACATCGTTCGTGTTCGCTGCATTTTGATCTCCGATGGTACGGCATCTCCGGTATCGGTGATCGTGTTTTCTGCTATCAACGTTGAGGCAGTCACAAAACGGTCCGACATGAGTCCTGCCAGGGGTCGGTACATTCGTTCAGCTTGTATAAATTCTTTGAGCTCGCGCTCTCGTTCCCATGCCGACAGGCTCAATGGTTGCAGTGACTCAAGGAACTGTTCCCGAGTGAGGTAGCGCTCCGTTGGCTGAAATGCTAGGAAACGTTCGTAGCGCTCCTGTTTGTCGGGAATAGCAATAAACGGTTTGAAGCCCTCCTTAGTTGAACCAACGTACTGTTGCTGCAAGACTTTCGCTTCCTTTACCAAACCCGCGGGGATCACCGAGCTGGTAGTAGGCTGAGAGCTGTTGTCTTTCTCGGTAGGCAATTGGGCTTCGGCAACTGGCGGCTTCCCACTGTTCTCATGGGGTGCTACAGACAGGGCGCTTGCGCTAGATGTTTCACCAAGTATTTCGGCTCGCCTTCTTGGATCCAAATCATGTCTTCCGAGCCCCCGAATCTTGTGTGCATTTTCGTGCTGTATCTTCGAGGCTCGACCATCATCCAGTACATCGAATCGGCTTCTGCGTTCCAGCCAGTTGCGAGGGCGAAAGTTTTCAGGCATCGTCGAACGAAACACTTTCTTCGCGACTCGCTTTTCCTTGCTAGCAGTACAAAACCCTTCTAAGGCATTCAGTTCTTGGCCAGACTGGATAGCCAACTGTTTCCCTTTCGCCTGTCGATCATCTAGCGAAAAATCGTACCGTGACATATCATCGCGAGCGTATACATCGACATCATCATCGTCCTCGAGTGCACCGATGCCAAAAGCTTGTCCCCGAATCGAAAGTTTCTTGTTGTTCCGATCCACCACTTCAAGAGTGTCGAAAAGATTGAATCCTTTCGCTGCGCCCCGGTTCAAGCCATTATAGCCTAGGCCGAAGGTGTTGTCCTTGATCGCCGCTACCAGGGGATCAAAGTCATCTGGTGCAAACGTTACCTCGTAGTCGGAACCATCATCACTGCCTGAAGTGTCTGCGTCTTCGCTGGGCTGCACGGAATGGCCCGGTAATTCACAACCGTACATCTTCATCACATACTGTTCCTTGGTATTGCGTTCGTTGGCACGTTTCTTTTCGCCGCGTGTTTGCCGCTCGCCAATACCTTGCCCTTCACGCCAACCCATCTGTTTCAGCATCCGCACAGCGGTTTTCTCTTTCGCCGGTTCCAGGAGTGCCCGTAGCACAGGCTGTCCCGGAATCGGACCTGTTGGAATCGTGGCATCAAGTCGCCGCTTCTGAGAAACGCCAGCTGTCCCAGCACCGCCGCCGCTAGAGTGCGCAAAATCATCTCGAGTTTGAACGCGCTGTGGGGCGATACCGAATTCGCCCAGATCTTCTTCATCCATGAAATCCATGGGATTTTGCTGCTTCGATTGAGCCTTCTCGTGCCTTGAACTTTTGAATTCCGATGGTTTCCATCCTTCCTCTGAGCCGACAGTGTTCCAGTAGCCGGCCGAAAACCCTCCGGTGAATGCTCCGTGAAACCGCCGCTTGCCGTTGCTGTCCAGCACAATTTGGTCCTCCACCGTGATGGGTTTTTTGCTCGGTACGGCATCTGTGAAATGTGTGGTATGGTTTATCGATTGTATTCCAGCTTAAAGTGGCCAAGACTTACCTTCTTCGAACGCCGGGAGTGCCGTACCGTATCGGCAAAGAGTTTCTTCGTCGTTATCCATCTTACCGCTGTGGCCGCGATGTTACTGTTCCGCAATTTCCTTCAGCATCCAAGACATCCGGTTCGTGGTTGCCCGCCTGCTCTTTCGGTGCTGTCGGTGGAGTTGCAAACGACTAGAATTTGTTCTTACGTGCTTCAGCAGAGCGTTACAAATCAGCTGGAGCTGTTCCTTGGTTACATTTATCGGCAGATCGCCAGGAGGGTCACAGTCTCCTTGTTATCCTTGTTCCGGCGTGCCGTAAACAAAACGCGCCTGGAGCCTGTGGGAATCGGTACCTTCCGCTATCATGCAGTATCCTGCGGTGTCATGCAGTACCTCACGGTTTCATGTCGCGGTTTTCATGCAGAATTTCGCGGTTTTTTTAGTAAACATTTTTGAACAAACTTGAGTAGGTTTTTAAACCGCGTTTTAAGTGTTTCTATAATAATGAAGTTTGCAGTAGAAGATATCGAATACGATGAAAAAGGCTTTCATTTTCCAAAAATCATGATAGTTCCATGAATAACCGCGGGGGAAACAAACGAAAAAAGAAATCCTTTCGACCGGACTCGTCTCCGGACGTTCACTTCCGGAATCAGGAAAACAGCTGATGCGGTTTTGTTTACATCCTGCTAGGCACGCGCGGGAGTTTAACTGCGCCCGCCTGGGGGGCCGGGGGTTTAATCGTCTTTCGTTGCCGCATAGATCGGCGTCGCTCGTAAGTATCAGTTAGCTATTTTTAGTCCCCACCCCCCTCGGGTGGCGTAGTGCGCGACACGGCTTACCAACACCCGCGAGCTTCCGGATTGACTTTTAACCTAGACCTTGGCCCGTCGTTGGCGTGCGTATAGCCACCTGGACGGTGAAGCAGATGCATTCGCTCCAGAAGGAAACGGCAATGAACTTGGCCTACTGAGACATGATGCAGATCGTTTCCCTCTA
>NC_064878.1:2540000-2562500 GCF_943734665.1 Anopheles aquasalis | reverse complement strand
TAAGCGAATTGCAAAGGAATCATTCTTAAAGCTCAAACGGTTGTTAAAAATACAGCAAATTCAAGCTAATCCAGGATTTTGCTGTATCGACCCTAAAAAAAACAATTAAAACGAATGAGAAATGCAGGATGTCTACTGAAAATGCGTACTAATTGCATTGTTAACGAGGAGAAAGGAAAACACGAATTGATGTGATTTAAAAAAATACAATTTATTGGTCTGGTTACATATCCGAAACATAATAGTATTTCAGCATAAGATTACATTTATCGAAGAACGATGTACAGCATCTCTCTAAGCAATGAAAGTGAATAACTCATCCATCAGCTCCACAATATGATCTCTGTATGTGTTATCGGTTTCGAATGCTTTCACGCATATGTTTATTTTAGAATCCGGCATGAAGCCAGCCGTTAATTCGTTGCTTTCGAAAATTAGCTCCAAAAAGCTAGATGGAAGTGTTACTTCGGGGCTAATGATCGAAGCATGTATGAGCCCCGCCAGTCGATAGTATTCGCAACACGTCAGAAAATTATCCTTGGAGTAAATATGTTGGGCATCTATACCGTGTTCATCCAAAACTTCGACAAAACACTCATAATAATAGGATAAGAGAGTTTGTCGCGATTGTGCGCGGCACGGTGAGCTGCTGATTAAATACAGGAGCAAATTGATATCGTATCCGGGAGGAGCATATCGAGACATTTGATAATCGACTAGGATGCAATCCGTTGGATTGTTCGTAGCATCCATTTTGAACATCAGATTATTGCACCATAAATCTCCATGGTTCAGGCAATTTCGAAATTTGTTCGATGGTTTTACGAACTCATAGATTGATCGAAGAAGTGTTGGTATTTGCAGCACAATGGCTTCTTTACGTTCGGCAGATAAATGATCGCACAGGTGTACAAAGGTTTTATAAAGCGTGATCACATTTTCCACATCCTTTGTTCGAGTACTTGTTGGACTGTTGATCCATGCATTTTCTGTTAGAACATCGGGGAACAGCTCTAGGAGTGATGTTTTGCATTTCTCTTCATGCACAATCGAACTTGCGTGAAGGCATGCCAGCGTTTTGAGTGCTTGTCGCAAGAATGGCTCGCTAAGGATGCCACATTTCACTTTAACCACCTCGTAACCATTGCTTTTCAGGTTTTGCATAACAATTAATCGCTGCTCATGAGCTAGGTGAACTGTTGGTGCCAACTGACGCGATGGACAATAGACTCGAAGCGCAGGTAGTATGTCCCGTAGTACACTAGTTTCCTTTTTGAAACTACCGATCTCTGTTAAGTACTGTGCTAACAGCTGCTTATCGACGGGTGAACATTTGACAAAAAACTGGAGCTCTTCTTCAATGCTACCGGATTGGAACTTCACTTTGAGCATGTAATGATCCGCCAAAAAGCCCTCGGGACAAGCACTAAATGGTTCTATAGCTATGTGCCCGATCTGAATCGGTTTCGTCCATGGTGTTGCTTTCGTCGTTAGATGATCCTGCACAATTTGCTGTATACTCTCCTCAGTCACCCCTAACCGCTTAATAAGTTCCATCACTTGCTTGCAGCATGCCACAGCAGACTAGAATCAACAACAGGCGTGCTTTTATAAAGAACATATTTTGTTTGTTAAAATGTCGCTTATCAGAAGGCTTGTTGACGCCTAAGTGCAATTACGTTTCTTAAGAAAAGAGCAAACAAGATGGAGAATGATAAACCCATCACGATAATCTTGTATCTTGATTTATATGATTCAACTGTAAGCTAAAACACCTCGGGCGGTTTTTCGTCGAGATTGTATGGCACAATTGCTACTCATCTTTCAAATGCGGAACCAGTGTTATGTACCATAAAGTGTTTTATTTTGTTTCCAACGAAAAATCAGGCAAATTAAGGAGCAAAAGCTAAATGTAACACCAGTTTAAAATTACACTTCCGCTAGTAAGTCACCCATCTTTTTCAGCTCCTGTATCGTACCTTGCAGAATACTGTGTGCCTCGTCTTCAGTACATATGACTGCCCGATCAGCCAATATGCCTAGCTGCATTTTACCTCCGTATGTTAGAAGTGTTATCCCAACGGCTGTGGTGCCCAAATTTGGGATAAAGAAGCTAAGATTTTTCAGCTCTCGTCCCTGTATCCTAGGTAACTGCTGTGGTCCTGGTAGGTTGGAGATTGCTAGTGTACTGTGTGCGCTTTTAAGAATCTTCCGCAGTATGGCTTCGGGAAAGAGACACGTCATTTTTGAAATTATCCAGTAATTAATCTGTGGAAAATACGATATGAAATTTTCATTCACGGCGTGTTTATTTTTGTAACAAATTTTACCGTACTCACCATATAGTCGGACGAAGATCGCAAAACGTCTGAATATCGCTTAACGGCAAGTATTCGGTTCCGGAGATTTCTATGCCGAAATGAATCTTCTAAATCGATTCCACACTCAATGGGTAGCGTTTGTAAGGCCACTGAGAAACGATTTTGCAGCTTCAAATGAGAAGCTGAAAATGAAGGAATGGTAAGTACGTAGAATCATCTCTCTTCATTCGGTTAACTTACGTTCCTGTTCAATTCTTGCCGGTAAAACTACTGTAATGCTTTGAGGTGGATCTTCACTTCGTGTGCTAAAGTACTGCTCCAAACTAGCGGACAAGGCCGTGAGAAAAACGTCGGAGAATCGTGCACCAGGTAAAAGCCGTTTGGTTCGCTTGATGATATCGACCATCGTTGCCTCGCTGTTATCCTGAATGTTTTCTTCGTGTATCCAGCTGACCACTTTTTCATCTGCAATTTCTGTCGAATGAATGCAATTGTCGTCTACTTGTCGTCTCGAAACGTCGAGAAAAAAGGCTGGCGCAGTGTAAATGGTGAATATGATACGTTTCAATCGTTGCACTTGCTCTACAATATCGGATATGGATGGAAGCCTTTTCACCAACCCAGTCAAATACAGTTTTGGACGGCAAATACTATAAACGTTCGATGTTTGTTTGAGGATATAGTTAATATTGAGCAGCTTTAGTTTGGATAAATATTTCCAGCGCGTTGGTACTTCCTTATCGGCGATAGATTCCAAGAGTAAACGCATTAGCGCCACACCATCACCCAACGAATGGTGAACACGGAATATTATCTGTAGAATGAAGTATGGTATCAATCTTAGTTAATCTAGTTCACCAAAATTAAATGCTAAGCGATACTTACGGGATATTGGAGCATTTGGTTGCTTTTATTCAGTAACGGCTGTCGTCCAACAAGCACTTCCCAGGAGGAAGAGTGGTTAGCCGGAAGCTTGCGATTGTTGATAGCACTGAGAAGTGCCCTTAATTGTGATTCCTCGATAAAAGAATTATCGCCATTCGCGGGGATAAGATCCAGATATCGTATATAGTCTTCGATGGTGAGCTGGGATTGGTCTGACCAAAAATAGTAACCCAGTTCTACGCATCGTTTCCAAAACATTTTAGAGTGAGGCTGATACTGTCGCATAAGTCGTGAAGAGATGCGTTTACGTAGGGTAAGTAAAATTTCTGCACTAATTGCAGTGTTATGATCCAGGAGCGGCTGTTCAATGTGTGCCAGGATATTAATCATTCCACGAGAGTTTTGATCTTCTATTGCCCATACAACGTCTGCCCCATCGAGTAAACCCTTGAAATGTTTACCATGTCGCTTTCGAAGCACAAATCCTACTCCATTGCGATAGGATTTAAAAATTAGTACAACGATTATTAAAAGTGGAGATAGTAATAAGAACTCCAGGAAAGTGAACAAAGTGTAAATTACTCGTCGAATATCGGTGGTTGCACTACTGAATTTCAGGTGATTATGTTCCTCTCTCCAACGGCCTATTTTATGCTTTAAAAACATAAACAAAATTAATCCAGATATGAAGCCAAGCTGAACAGGAGAGAGTAGTAGATCGATTCGATTTTCCTGAACGGTACGGTATGCTCGTGTCGCTGGCACTGGTTTATTAGGACCGAACGCATCCGGATGACTGAAGTTCTGTGCGATGGCTTTCCATAGAGAAGCACCATGACCGTTGGCCCAATCAAAGAAAGAAACCGTTTCAATGCTCATTTTGTCATCAAATACGACAATTGCGGAGAGTTTATTCAAATCACCACCCAACACATTGGCACTGCACGTTAACCAGGCGCAAAACTCATAGGTCAGCCACGAAACTATCGTAAAACACCCAGCAGAATGATCAACACGAGCCACTGAAGCAGCAATGCACTAGCAAAGTTGTTATCCGTGCATTAGTTAGAGCAATAGTAAGCGAAGACAAACGTTGAACAGCCGTTTTATAGAGTTCGTTTAGCGTACATAGAACGTATATTAAATTATTGCCTTGGACATGGCACATCGCAAACCGCCACTGCTTCCTTTCTTATGTGCAAATCGTCTTTTGTAAGCGATGCGCTGCAGGGAACCCGTACGAGTTTTCTTTCGACGAGCATTAGGAAGACAATTGGCCTAAGAAAGAGCCTTATTATTATAGATAAAGCCCACATTGTGATGGTGCGTCTTACAAAGTATAACCAATAGAACAGTATTTCTTGTATCTATGCATCATAGCAACCACAGGTCCGTTTCAGTATGGAAATGAGAAAAGGAAAAACCGAGCTACAGGAGAGAGTTATTATTAAATGCGTTTGTTTATTTTAACACGTCGTTGTCGTATCGAACGGCGCACCTATTCGTATTCCGATCATCGGTCGTTTAGCAAAAAACTTAATCGAAACATAAATTTCTCCCCCTTCGAAATGTGTGGTCCACATTTTCACACATTCCAGCAGAACATTTTCCATCGCCCGTTGCTCCTGTTTTGGAGTCGGAAAACTGAAACGCAGCCCTTCTGTTAGAACGAGGCAACGTTTATTTTTGCCTACAATTGCGCTGGATGCGGTTCGTGGCATCGATCGTGTGGGGCGATCGTATTAGTTGTGTGTTTATATAGGATTTAAAGAATGAGTTGGCGAGCCGTGTTGTATTTGTTATTCTTAATTGAGTAAAACATATCTGAGAGTACAGAGAGCAGAAAATCATCGAAAATCACGGTCAACGTTACAGACTCATCTAGCCAGGATTCTGTTATCACTAATGCATCATCCTTTAATTGACGCAAAGACAGCCGCGAGTCATTCTAATTGCATTCGGAGCCCACAAACATTCAGATAAAACACCGATAAGCGCCATAGACTGGATGATCTACCTGAACGACCAAAGCGTATGATCCCGTTTTGTTATCGACGATAGCAGCCAGTCTTATCCGGGATCTTCTGAGCGTCGCGTGTTTATTGCGAAGGTCGTGGCTTATGCTAGTTTGCTATTTGTTGTGGTTGTTATTTGTATACAATGTTTTTCCCCGAATTAACCCGTGCAGTGCTATTTGCGGGCAGTTTTTAGTGCGGTAGAAAGTGGCGAAAAAGCGTGCTAACGTAGAATGTGTTCTGATAAGAGAAATCAATCGGTTCGGAGATGTGTCGGTGCGTTGTGCGTGAGCCCGGTTCGTCCAAAGTGTTGTTGGCATTCTCAGGTATGGCGATCCAGCGATCTGTTAGAAGAGGCAACGTTTATTTTTGCCTACAATTGCGCTGGATGCTGCGGTTAGTCCGCCGGAAAATGCGTACGCCTCTGTGGTGCGAGAAAACTGCGGTTTCCCGTGTGGTTTACTACGAACTCAACTATCAACTCAACACATTGAAGCCAGAGAGAAAGTGAACGGAGCGTGGCTGAGGGTGCAGAGGTGCCAAATACGGGTGTCCGTCGTCCATTCGGTCGTAAAATAAATCTGTTCCGTCCCTTCCCGCCGGCTTCCCTTCCTCTCACATGGCATGGCATGGCATGGCATGACTGGCCATGGATGGGGTCACCTTACCTTCGGTCAATAGGTAAATAGACAAGTATAATGTTTTCTCGCATGCGCGTCTTCTGTCTACTGCTAATCTTCGAAACGTACATGGGGAAAACACCACTAGCATCGATCGTGTTGGGCGATCGTATTAGTTGTGTGTTTGTATAGGATTTGTGGAATGAGTTGGGGAGCCGTGTTGTTTTTGTTATTCTTAATTTTTATTATACACAATGGATTGTGGATTCACGGGAGCACACACGCCGTGCGCTAGAATCGGGGAGAGTACAGTTCTGTACACTCGAGCATCGCGATTTGCTGTTCCCCATATGTTGCTGGCAGTAGTTCCCCTTTTTTCGGCAGATCTATTGCAGATAGTGCAATCAAATTACAGCAGTAATAAACGATTATGCTGCTAGGACTAGTGCATTCATGTTAGAAAACTGAAACAAATCTCTAGTAAAGTGTTTTGCTGCTAAGTGGTCACCTTTTGTTCCTGAGTGTTACAATTCAAAAAGAAGGCAAACTATCCGTTCAGAACTTATGTTCATGCTACATGCTACCATACCACATCATCTCACAACTATGAGCATTTGCCTGTTTCGCTGAGCAGAGTGATGGGATCGAAATACGATCGAGTAAAATCATTTGTTTATAATCAATTTCAGATATGTATACAAAAGTTGTGCGCGTTGTCTGACTTGCTTTCCTTCTCTGGCCCCCATAATGGCGAGCTGGTGGATTCGACGCTCATGGCCGTTGGGTGATAAATATGGGAAGCGGAAGGGAGGACGACGAAGTTAGGAAAAAGTGAAAAAGGTGTGAATTATTTTTATAAATAGTGTTTAACATTAGGTCGCACCGCTTCCGAAAGAGTTTAATCGTCCGGACACCTACGAATTTGCAGTAAGTAGAATAGAAAAAAGGGTATGGTTCCAACATTATTATTAACAATATATTAGGAAAAAAGCTTGTTTACATTGTATTAACAGATGTACATAGCACGAGACACTGGGACTTACCAATTCATTTGTGTTACGTTTCAAAAATAAAGCTGACTGTATACATTTTTGTACTTTATGCATTATAATATATCTAAAGAGCCATTTTATTCAGCTTATCGTAACGAGTTCAGTACGTGCGGTACGTGTTGTGCATACGCAGCAATCAGCTGTTGCTAGCTATAAGGCCAGGATTTTTTCTTGTTCTTTGCTATCTAATTACTTTAAAAAATCTCATAGAGTTCAACTGTAACAGTCGATTAAAATACCAATAATCATTCAAAGCTTTTCGCGGTTTTCGTCGTGCTAACAATTTGTTGACGCTTTATCCAGCATAATATATTAACCCACGCAAAGGCACAAGAACCCACATACACTACGCGAAATTTGGGTGGTACTAGAACAAAGTTGAGAGTTTGAGCCGGAATCCAAAAGAGACAGGAGCGTGCAAAAGTAGCACCAAACTTTTGGCGACACTCTTCTGTGATGGAAGGTTTTCGTTCCATAAGTGACATGCCTGGGAATGATAAATTTATAAAACACAATTTACCATCTTTAAACATATGCCCAAAGAATGATACATACCAGTGAAAAAGATTACTAATAAGGGAGGAGTTAATATGAACTGATCCAGAAGCAGTTTCTTCACGATAATCCGTTTCGCGGTACCTGGCAATGTTTTGTCCAGCCATTTGTACCTGCAACATATAGTAATTTTAATAAAATAGGTTCAAACCACAGCCGTCCAACCAAACATTGGGTTTCAGGGACATATAATTGTGTGATTTATTTACATATACGTACAGAGCAGTTTGGAGGACAATATATAGAGAGCAATGTGTACATTCAATTACCTTCACCATGCAAAATGCTTCGATTTCCATTGCATGTGCCGTTAAAAATGGAATCAAATTATCATAAACAAATAGATCAAAGCTGGCACTACTTCCAGTGAGCTTTAAATGTGAATAATTTCCCTTGCATTACTATTTGTTGCGCGAGATGAGGCATGAAATGCAGGCATGGAAAACAAAGAAAATGAGATATGATCGTAATAAGAGGCAAAGAGGCTGAATTGTTATCCGCATAGAAACGGACAATAGTCAGGAAAATGGAAAATATGTTTGAAAGCGAAGTGAGTTCAGTAATGTATTAAATTGATTCTTGTCGATATCTCGTAGAGTTTATAAAAAACGCACCAATTGTATAGTATCGGTGAATAGACAAACGTGCCCATGATGGCGTACCGGGCCAACGTTGGTCGATCAATATTTTGAGGCGGATCCGTCTAAAAAGATCGAGCAAGATATTATAATGCAGAATTTTTCTTTAGGGAACACTTTCAAAGCTAACCAGAATTTTTCTCGTTATCGTCTGTTGAGAAAATTCTGCTCCAACGTACAGCGTCCCATATACCAGACTATTACCGGCCAAAGGATGCTTCGTTAAGAAGCTACCGAACGCTTTAAGAAGCGTTGCCATGGTTGCCAATCCCTTGTCCTTCTAGCACCGTACGCCTGGAAAAGTCGAACGAACGGGAATGAGAATCGATGCACAATTGTTATTCAATCGTGTTCTGTTTAGAATATGGTCCCAATTCCCTGAATGCCTCACACGTACTAGTTATTTTTCTGCACTCAGCACATAAACAAGGGTAGCAACAAGACTTTGGCTATCAAGAGGAAAATTGCTCTTGTATTGTGTTGAGGGAGGATAACGTTATCACACCATGGTACAAATGTATGCAAGTTTAAGTAATATGAAACAACAAGGTGGTTATCCTGTTACGAATTTAAAGAGAATATTTAGTAAGAAGACGAACACATCGTCTCGCACATCCCGGAATCACTAAAATGACAGACGAAGAAATCAATGCTTTCGGTCCTATGTGCTGCTTGAAAACAAGTAACATTCATGCGCAAAAGGCACCATTGCCGATGCCCGGGCAAACCACATTTTGACGTTTGATATTTACGGAATTCGAAGTTCATACTTAAAAATTTGATCCCACTCACACGCACTAGCACCAAACAAACTTTTTTAAATGCTGTGTCCAACGTATTCACACAAAATTAGCACGGGCGAGACAAGCAGTATCACAAACGCAACAGGTCTCACTGCCGCAGCAAGTAACACTGTCGCGTTCGATCAAATTTCTAGTGTTGAAGCAAAGAGTTGCTTCAGTTCAGGTCCCAAGGCGGGTGCCGTGTGATACTACAATCACCATCAATTGGTTTTAATAGAGTTGAGCGGCTGTTTTAAATTGATATCGAGCATCCGACGACCATTCATGTGCACAATATTGTGGCTGGCTTTGTTGTGTCACTATATTTTGTCGCTAAAAGGTCACAGCGTGAACTTCAACACTTCCATCGTACCAAAGAATAATTGTTTAAAAAAAGGAGCCACTATTTTTTCTTCCAATTTCCGATTAGCGAAAAATTCAAGTAGATTAAGAAAATCACTTTATTCGTTTTCGTGTGACGTATTTAATAATTATGTAAACATATAACATATGTTTGGGAAAGAATCGGCAAGAGTCCTGGTGCTCGTTCATGGTTCCAGCGGTATTCAATCCTCCCGGCTTAGGCTTGTGTTTGAATGGTGAACGCGTCTTGTGAGAAACGCGAGAAAACAGAAATGAGACAGCCAAAATCTGAGGAAGTAGTTAAGGAGTAGAAGTGGCTGCTGTTCGACTAGCTTCGGCCATGCGCTCACGGCTCCATTCGCTAAAACGCTGACGAGATGTTGAAGGGAACCAGTTGAAAATGGAGATAACTCTCGCTTGCAACCTCTTCCCTCATGCCACCAGAACCCTACTCCAGCATGGTCGTGTTTTCATTTCTCTTTATTCTTTGTTCTTTATTTTTGATGCCTACCAGGCCTGGAGCACTCGCCCCGACTCAGCGCATCGTCGTAAAGTTCTTTCACCATGTGCTAATTGACCCAACTCAACTCTTCTAACGAGCCCTACAAGCAGACCTTGTACCTGTCGACCTCGCCTCCCTCCCCGTGCAGTCCTAACCCTTTTACTGGGCAGCGTTCGGTCGTCGATAAGCGTGGATCAAGTTTCTCTATCGCCTGAGGTGTTTTTATTCACCTCCCTTTGGATCATTCGCTTTTCCCTGGGTGGGGCTCCGTCTCGTCACCACGAGCACGATTGACCTGGTGATCATATTCTTTGAACAGCATCTCCTTAAGTGTTATTCTTTTCATATTTGCTTCCCACTGTTTTGCAAAGGAAACTTTATGAACGGACTGTGTGCGCCAAGTGCTGTTTTGAATTTGATTTGGAGCATATTTTTTCCCTGTTTTTTTTCTTGAAACAATCTACTACTCGTTGAAACAAAAGTTTATGAAAATCACTTCTATTATTAAACAACACAACAATTCCCAACTGTTCGAAAACCGAGGCAGAGAACTTCCAAACAGTCCAGCCAGAACTTGGAACTCGCTTATGCAACATATAATTCAGGTTATGATAAGTTTACGGCAAGAGGTGATTTTGTACAACAGCGTAAGATGTCTGCGAACTTTCAATCCCCTTAAGTGCATGAGTTTTTTGTGCTGCTTGTGGTGGGACTAAGTGTGAGCAGCGCACCACGTTCAACGCATTCCGCCATGTGAGTGAGGTGTGTATAAGGCAGACCGGTTTGTCGAGCACGCGGTTTGCTTTTAAAGCAATGTAATGTATGTAAAATGCTAAGTACCGGCTCGTATGCGCTCAAGTGCAGCATATGCTCGGCATTGGCTAGATACCCTTCTACCCGGTCCTCACCTCTACTATTCACGCATTTAGCGCTCCTTTTTCTTTGAAGAAGCTTGGCTTAGCCTTCATGAAAGGTATCGTAGGCGACAACGTAGCATGGTTCTCCTGCATGCAAAACCCAGCCGTTATAATCGGTTCGGTGTAATAGCAGCCAACACATTGGCCCATTGGTTGACAAGACCCAAAATTCTGCCGATTTAGCTTGGTGCAGTTGTGTAACTTTTAGTGCAGCGGCAGCCTTTGTACTAACAACGCACTAATAAAGTTCAAGTCAACACTTTTTAAATAATTATTCATGCATCAAGCACACCTCTTACCAAGCCGCGTCTACCATACCATATCGGTACATGAACAATTTCCGACTTAATTCGTAGTTGTACACAGTACTTCTGCATATAATAGTACATGCGTATTTTTAAATAAAAGTCCGTTAAATATGATGTGCTAGGATAGTGAAAACCTATTTTAATAACTATCGCCAGATAGCTCAGGCATCATTCACAATCTGCGATATTTTTTAAAAGAAAGGTTAAATAATAAAATGCGCTTTAACTAACTACACAACTTAACTTCTGTTATGGCTTAGAATAAAAGAAAGTGAATATAATTTATCCCATAAACTGTTCAAATGAATGTATTGGAAGGGCAAACGAATAAAATTTATTGAATGACCAACCAAAGAAGAGTAGACATAGACAAATCTTTCTCCCAACACTGATCATTAAACAAACGACTCAAGTCGTTCAGAATTTTTAGCTGTGATGCAAAGTGGTCTGACGAATCTGACTGCGTGACCATAGGAAGAAACAACGAGACAAAGCAAAGATGAAACCTCATTCTTGAAAATTACCTCTAGCTCGGCAATAAGAGCCTCTAGCATCCAAGCAAACAAGTGTTGGGTTAGAGCCTCCTTGATGTCGGTGGAACCATGGAATCACTGGGAGATCCTGAAGATCGTACTCAGATAACACATTTCAAAAAGATTCGGTTGGACCGGTGTTCCAAGAGCGAGTATCTGTTAGAAGATCGGGAAAATAAAACATTCGGATTCATAAGGCTGTTTACATGACCATCATCATCGATACGTAGCAAGCGTATTGTGACAGTGGAGAGCTTTGGGGCCGTTCATTTTGTGGGCATGGTTTGAAAATAACAGCAAAATAGACAAAAAAAACGAATGAGTGTAAAAGGAATTTTGGACACAGGGCACACAGACACACAGTAGTCATTAACAAGCAAACATTATTTGAAAACGGTCTATGCTGATGGGAGGTCGAGTGTACTGGTCGAGTGTTCATCATTAGGTCTGCACACAGAATAAATTGGGCAGCATATCTAAAGCCATGCACTTTGTGAATCAATTTAAAAACATATAAAATTAGGACACAAAACGGGTTTTCATTGTTTCTTGTCTTTGCATATTGCATTTGTTTGTCTAAACAATTAATATTCGTTCAGATTATAACGGCTTTCGTCTTCTAGAATGTTAGTTTGTCTCAAGGCCATGGTTACAAGAGAGACCAGACCAATTTTAAGAAGCTAGTAATGACTAGGACCATTCCGCCACCAGTTGACCAGTTCTTCTTTCATTACCTTGAACGTGCCATGCTTTCAGATGTGATTTTTGGAATCCCTATCACCATCTAATGTAGTTTGTTCATCATTCCCCTTTATTACGGATGGCAGAGTTGTCCACTGTTTTATAACACCGGTAAAGACATGCAATGTTTATGAATTGAATGTGGTCGTTCTTCTTCCCGTATGCATGTCACCCGCAGCATGACTCGGGAAACGTAAATTGAATTTAAAGAAATTTACATATCACTTTCCATGGCATGGAATGGTATTTTTTAGGCATTATAGTATAGAATCTGCATTTTGTGCACTGTTATAAGAGTTAACAATATTGCTTTCTATACTCACCATGAAGCAAGCCCCATAATACGGTACGTTAGTTAATTTTTTTGTATTAATATGACTAGGAGTGAATCTTAACCATTTGAACCTAGCTACGGAGAAACCGTGTATAATAAGTCAATACAGAGCTTCTACTTGAGCGTCTTTGATTTGATCTCATCTGCTAAGCAGTATGCCAAAGCATTTACCACTCTTGGCGCCTTTCAACTTACCATGGATGCCTCCAAATGCGCAGAACGCTTCATTTTACCAATCATTATTGTTACTGTTGGCGCTGAAGACGAACAGCCCACCGGATAAGGCCGTTGGCCAGTCTGCGTAGCTCCTAGATAATTTTCTTCTTCATTCTCGCGTAGAATGCCTTGGAAATGGTTGGCGTTGCCCACAAGTAACCATCGGTGCCAGTCCGCCCGTTCGCTCGCTTGTATGCTGAAGCTTGGATCGTTAAAATCTCATCCTCATCGACCCTTATCGGCTCTTCTCGCTGGCGCAGCACGAGCAGCTTTTGCAGAAGAAGAAGAAGAAGAAGAAACTGGTGGTAGCCTCTTTGTGCACGGTTCAAGACGGGAACAGACACGGATGCTGATCGTTTTTCACCTCTGCTCTGCGTGTGTTCGTCTGTGTGTTTAAGGAATACTGGCATAGTGGATGCTGCCATCAACATCAGACGCCTTCTAATCGTTTTAAGATGTTACTAAAGTTAGGATGTAAAGGTTTCCTTATCCTTTGAAATAAAAAAAACTGTATTTGAAAGCTAATTCAATAGTTCAACAAAACTCCATTCAAATTTAATCTACGTAGGCATACGATTTTTTTAATGTATTTTCCTTATATTATTCGCACACTATTTCATTTTATTTCATCATCTCTTTCATTCACTCCCTGTAAATTATTTGTACTGTTTCTATTCCTAAAGCCTATCGGGGTTTTACGCATACATTTTTCCTTTTTATCCAATATGTTGATTGCTTACGGGTCGAGCGTTGGCAGCATATGAGCGCGTTTGTAGACACCAACTCTTTTTACATTTGGGCGTTTGTTTTCCTTCCGCTAGGTTATGTTGGCAAGAGCATAACAAGAAACGAATTAGTAGGAATACGGAGGAGTGAGAATGTTGAAAAAACAACCCAGCACAGCAAACGAGACGTGGAGTGTAGACGAGGGACGAGAGCGAATGGAGCAAGAAAAAAGAATCCAAAAGGTGTAGGCTGCGAAGAAGCAACCGAAAGCAGACGAAGAGAGAACGACGACGACGAGCGTAAACCCCCAGAACAGGAAAGGATGAGAAAGAAACGAAACTTGGCCGCCTAACAAGAATACGATCTCGAGGAAATGGGTTTGCTGATGTATTAGTGGTCACGAGCGCAAGAAGAAGCCATGCTTTTTGTTTTGCCTTTTGCTTTGCTATGTTCTTGACCTCCACGCCACCGCAAACGAAAGGTCCCATGCTCGTTATGCTGCAAGAACGTTCTAAACGCCACTTCCTTCCACAGGACACTTACACAATCAAATAAGCATGCTTACAGCCGCAGCATGGACGTCTCAGAAGCCATCGGCTGGCGCGTTGGCATGGTTTGTGGAACCACGGAAGGGTTTCCTTTTTCCTACCTTTCCTTAAGCGGATGAAATACATGAACGGCCCGACCCGATTTCTTCACTTGCCACAGCCTGTCCGAACCTATTTCTTGCCAAGGCGGACCTCGGCAGGCCCGTCATGGGTTTAGCGCGATTGAATGGCTAGTAGTTATTTTCATTTTCTGCGCATTTCGTCTTGCCCAGGGTTTCGTTCCAGAGGTCATTTGCAAGCAGTGAGAATGTGTGGTGTGTATGTAACAAAGTAGGTAGGCATTAAGAACGAAAGCACAAACGAGGCGTCGAATGGGCGCGCAGACGGGGCGCGCTGGTCGAAGCTGCAAGAAGCATCATCACGTGGAAGAGGTGAGAACGAAAATTGGTTACACGCAAAAGTAGCATCACCGTTTCGAATAAGAAAAAGGTAGAGGGAGAGAGAGAGCAATATCCAGCATTATTGAGAGACGATGGATGAGACACGGAATCGTACGGCAAGGTTTGGCCAGCTTACCAGACGAACGTAGACAGTACCTTGAAACCAGAAACCTTTTAACAATGTGTTGATATCCTTATAACAAGGCCTGTGCGCATTTTACCCAATCTGGCAGCAGCTACCGAAGCTTCCATTCCAGTCGCTATTTCGTTTCCTCACACGAGAACACAGATTTGGTAATTGGCTACAAGTGAGTTTTGCATTAAAATATCCTATGTTACTATACTCACTAACGATAGTAATTAATAAACATGCCCCAAATGTAACCTTAAGCGATTGGTTTCAGTTCAGGATTTTTACCATACAAATTGAATACAATTATGACTGAATTATGAATCATTCTTTGCTTTGAGCATTCGTAGCTTCCATTTATAGACATCGCGGATTTGAAACCGCCAAAGGAGCTACGAGTACAAGCGAGTGGCATTAATAAACGCACATGTAGCCTTCTTTCGACCGCCGCACCATACGCATTCACAGCGACATTACAACGCACCACTACTTACAACGCGTATAGAAATTGTTTCTTCAAATATGGGTGACAAGAAAACTTCAACAGAGTGATCCTATTCTTTTTTAACCAGTTATTGTCGGTCTATGCTGATTACGTCAGTCTATGCTAACGTAATTTCTTGCCGAGCATTGCAGGGCAAACCGAACTGAAGTTACGCTTAGTCGTTGTACAGCCTACTATTGTCAGATCGCTTCTGCGAGATGGCAATGGCTCCCGTTAAAAGTGGATTCCAGTTAGTTGCATCTTGTGGTCAGGAGTAGCTTTCAGCGGGAGAAGCCAATCGTTGCTGTGTATTTAATGGACTTCCTTCCTGTGGCTTGATAATTGTGCGCAGATACCTTACCCGTCACTTATGGGCCGGTTCTTCTTTGCACAGTTGAAGAACCTCCAGCTACCATCTTGCTACCATAGATCAACCCTCACACACATCCAATCACGCACCACTTCGGCAACATTGCAGCTTGAATGACTGTGAACATGAACTACGATTCGAACGCCTTGACACTCACACTTGGCGAAAGCAATTTATGCACAACCATCATACACCATCGGTTTATAGTCAAAGTGTTTCTGCGTTCTTGTCCAAGCAAAGAAATCTTTAAACGCTATTTTATCCATTCTAAAGAGAATCAAATGAGCCAAATGTTGCTGATTATAAAACTTACCTTACTTGCTAGATGAAAAGCCTAGATAAATCGGAAAAGTTAAGGAAAATTTACCAAATATTTTGTTTTGTGAAAGATTCGTTCGATTTGATGCTAGGGTTTACTTACTTCAAAAGTGGTTAGTGAACAATGTCCTTTTTTTAAACGATATTATCCATTTCATACGCCATGCTTGTTTTCGGATATTAAGCGCTGCCAACATGAGATGAGTAGAAAGAAATTTCACGAAACGGGAATCGATTTTTCAAAATGTATTGTTTCGATTCTTTTTTTACAAACTTATCTTCTTTTCATTCGTGGTGTGTGGAAGCCTGTGTAGTTAACATAAACGTTTTTCTCTTAATTTATTCCACTATCTACTGGAAGATGTTTAGTTTCGTTTTTTCCTTCGTTCACTAGAGGCTTGGCTTGGTTAGAACGCTTATATCTACGACATAGTCAATAGTTTTTGATCATATTGCTACTTGCTCCGATTTCATTATTAAATATAATTATGAACAATACATCTAGTTGATTACGCACGCTAGAGCCTGCTTTGTTCGGTTGAACGAATGTAACGAAAAATATATCAATCTATGTTTAAAGTCCTTCAGTTGCTTTACCTTAATAATCTACAGATGTAAAGAGTCAGCTTATCGATTAGTTGCCCGTACTACAATATCTAAAAAAAAATAGAACAATAACAAGGATCCTTGCAATAATATATTTAGATCCAACCGCTCTATTGTATTCTTACTATCATTCATTTAGTTAATGCTCCAATGAAGCACAAGTAGGAAATATTCGTTTTGTTTTTCAAATACATCAACAGCTAGTTTTGGATTACAAACAACCGCTTCAAATGCGGTAGTTAAGGAATTAAGGGATGATTATGATACGCTGCAATATCCCCTTAAAGTAAAAGGGTCGGACATTTGTTTACATTGTATCCTTTCAACTAGTCAATTGTATTATTTCAATCCATCAATTAAGCGCATTTTTCTCTATCTTTCCAATTGCACCACGTGCGGTAAATTTGCTATGTTTTAAAAATTTCTAATCAATGTTCACATTAGGGCAAATGAACATTTACATAGAAATTGGAAAGACATAGGCAACACGTCAAGGCATAAGTGATTAAGAAGAGATTAAACTCTTCCGTAAAGCTTATCCACCCAAAAATTCTTTTGGTACAAGATTTCAGTGTGCTTTTACAGTAAAACCTCTATGTTATTCTATTTGAAAAAATGCTTTTAGGCACCATATTCTTCAATTTATATTTGCATGAAACCTATATCTATAATTGAATTACAATATTCACAATAGCTAATTGAATTATAGAACAATTCCCATCTGGTAGCGATCAAGTTTTAAATTAATTGTTGATGGTTTCTAAGAACATATAAACTTTTCAATCATATCTGTTCATAGCATGTTCACCGATGATTTCACAAAAAATAACATATGCGTATGTTACTTCAGTTTCGAAGTCGTTTAAGTCTTGGTTCCTTTTAGCTCTAAAACTTGCATCACCATATGTTTTTCCCTAACCTTGAATTTGTTGAAACGTCGCTCTCTTGTTTCCTCTGTGACTCAACTCTTTTTTTTTCATTCTAATAAGAGCATGACGAGCTTGTTCACACCTCCTAGTTCCACAGGCATTACTGTTGCCGTATTTGCTAACAAAAAGTTTGAAAAATTTGTCGAATGATCACGGTGGTAAATTTAAATTTCTTTACTGTTGATCAATGATGAAATCCATGAAGCCAATTAAAAGCTCACTTTTTATTTCACATTTCAACATTTTACTATAAGAGAGGCAACAAAGGCTTTTTCGCTCCTACGTTTGCTTTGAAAGGATATTTGATTATCAAGCTATCGTTTTAAAGTACATTATCCTAGATTCTAGATTGTGTCTATCATAACCATCTCTTTTATAGATGCGTCTGATGATCCCAGCAGTTATTACACAGTTAATAAATAAACCTCACAACAGAATTTGGCACTTCGTTTACTGGTTCTTTTCGAAAACTGACCAGTGCAGTTTACTAAGTTTGGCAATCAGAAAATCTAATAATTTGTGGAGTTTTAAATTTCAAGCAATTCACCACTCTTGGATTGTCTTGCTTTACTTTAAATGTTCAGTGACGAATACGAAAAAGTGAACTAAGGAAGAAAACGTTAAAGAAACATCGCTCGTATTTATACTATGTCGATAATAACACAATAACGTATTGAAACTCTGTCGAATTAAGCTTTGCTTGAAATGGGATTCTTTGTCCAATGAAACATTTTGAGCCTCCGTTAATAGTCTCGATCAAGGCCAAGTCCTGGCTTTCGAATAGGTATCAAAAAGACGTCGTGTAATATTTGACTTGTTCATTAACACGTCTAAGACTATTAGGCATCGTAGGGTTGGTTCAATTTCCATCCATTTTGCACTTCCAAAGTCGCTGATGCTCCATTTCAAAAACACGAAACAAAACACTGAACCGGTTAGAGCTATAGACTGGTATGCTTCAAAATGAGCCACATTATGATAGGAAGTGAACATTTTAGCAAGATAGGAATAGATTACTACATGCAAATAAAGACACACAGTCTCGAAACATCCACTTGATGAACGTGTTGAACAATATTTGCGAGGGCGTCTTATCAATTTCATTTCTTCAACAATGTCTTCATCAATAGCTCAACTCAAGAATAGATAGACTATAGATAATGATAGAAGAAACTCAAGGAAAATATTCGTGGCAGGTGAAATGAAATAATATCCTTCCAACCATCATCAAGCCAACAAACTTTAAGCAGAACACTAGAACTTGCAGTGTTGTAATTGTCAAAGTTTGCATAAGTAGTTTTAATTGTTTTTACCCTTTGTATACCAGCATTCATAATAACTGTGGCGAGAGGTAAAATAGTTCAGAAAAAGAAGAAAAGTATTGCTCTGCTAATAAAAGCTGCTCAATGAAGTGTGGAACATCTCAGCACGAGGCTGCCATAACACACAAGTGGCTGCTGGCTTCGCGTGTTTACTTTTTGATTGATTAGAAATAATTACGAACTCGTTGCACGTCGTTGCGCCCTCCATTTTTTCACTCTCTGTTGCTGGTGCTGATTTTGTCGCCAGCCGCGTTATCGGCCATTATCACTATACGGCGACCGTCTATACACATCGTACGCTATCATCGCACAACATGCCGCGCTGCTTCTATGTTTACGTGAATATTGCTTCAGGTTGCTTAGATGCACTCCCAACGACCAAAGTAAATTGTGGACGTTGTTAGTGTGCCAGTTATCGATTCAGTTTTGTGTGTTTTTGTGTGCTTTTCCTTGATTAGGTTTGATAAAATAGCATCTCATTTGCAATTAAAACGCTCAGCATAACAAGTTATAGTTCTTAATTCGTTAAATCGTTACGATTCGTTACATTGGAAAACCATCCGTAAGTTGGAAAAGGGAGTTGTGGATGTTTTTCCAAGCTAAAACGAAAACAATTGCATTTCAATGCCACTGTATTGCGCCCACAGTGCTGTAGCAATATGGTTTCTTTCGTTCTACGGTAATCTGTTTGCCCCACCTTACGGTTTTTAAAACAACATTCTACTGTACCAGTGCTGGGTGAAACTTGGAAGCTACGGTGGAATCGATTGCAAGGCACTTTTGGCCTTTTATCGTCATTTTATAAAACAACTTAAAGGTACATGGACAATCAATGATAGGGTCCAATGCCAACAGAGCTGTAAACAAACGGTGAAAGTTGAAACCGTTGCGTTGAACGAAAAAAAATTGTCATTATAATTATCGATTGCTTCTTAACCATTTCCATGAATTCTTTAGCTAAACGCCAATCTAAACCGACTTTAAAAAGATAATAACAAATAGCCACAACGGGTCATCATGTCGTTTATCTTTAACCGGGCCGTCCTTGATGGTCTTAAACCCAACCCAATCGACTACTCATCATTGAATGTTGAAAAAACGAAAAGTAATGTTTGCGCCTGCCACCCGATTCAACACATATTTGTTGTTTGTAGGGAGAGCAAAAAGAGAAAAAGTTTAAAGCTCCATTATCGATTCCTTCACACCTATGCTGTAAAAACCTAGCATCCATGGTCACATCTCTATGATGGAGCAATCACGATCATCACAGACCTGACGCTGTGCAAACCGAAAATATAAAGAAACCCCCATCGATTGCGATATTTTCGTTGTTCGACCAAATGGCAAAGCGATGTAGGTTTACTTATTTAGCTATGCAGACTGTCAATAGTAGATCAAGCACAATCCCATTCCCATTTGATGACCAACACCGAGAAGTCTAGTGCGGGCGATTCCATCCCCTGCCAGGACAGGACAGTTATCCTGATGTGCATCCCGAATCTGCATAGCTCTCAAAAATACTTCCTTGTTTTGTTTGCCTTGTTTGAAAGATGAGTCGAATTTATTTTATTTTTATTTCGCTTAATTAATGCCTCGTTTTTGGCGATTGATTTTGGATTGCTGGAAGAAAAAGGTGACCCCTCTCGATGATAATGTATCCAAAAAGCGAACAGCTAGAGCAGCTTAATTATATCGTGAGAGTAACGGTCGATTTAACAGCTAAACTGAGTCAGTTTTAATTGGCCATTCCTAGGTAATGGCGAAGATGAGATGAATGCGTGGATGCCATATTTAGAAACGATATCTAATTCGTTTCTTAAATGTAGGAGTAACAGATCTCCGTAAGGGAAAACGGAAACAGAAATCCGATGGAACGGAACGAAACAGAATTAATGAGGCGCAATGAGCACCTAGGGTAATGGCTAAAACGAATGGTAGTTTTTCGGACAGGACGAATATTATATATTGATGTTTGTTTTATTTTTTTTTGTCACGTTTCAACCACGGAATGGAATACAATACTTGGAGTGCTATTGCTCTGGCGCAGCTCTAGGACGTTTGCCGCTGCTTCACTCTTCCCCATATTAGCGTTGACTTGGCCAATCATTCCTCCTGTCGTGGAGACGGAAAAGCTCTATACACTTTTTGCTAATTTTAACGCCAGACACCATATCTTCATAATATGATTGTTGTTGTCTGAGCATTTAATTATAACATTTCCACTATACGGATCCGCTAGAGATAGTTAGCGCGAAGGCTAAACAAAAGGGAACAATTCCGTGCTGGTTGATTCTGCATGTACGAGCAGTGCAACCAACGGTGGCGAACATTATTCTGGTAGCGAGTAGAGGTAGTACGTACGGTAGCTACACGCCTGAACCTAAAAGAAGTAATTAGCTACCGGAGTTACTCCACCGAGTGATCACAGGTACCCACAAAACGTATGGCGAGAAATTTTGCCTTGCTTTTGCCATGAGTTGTTGAGTTAACGCGCGCCTCATAACAATACACGCCAACCTGCCATGCTACTCCGAGCTCGTGAAGCTTCGAAAATCTTAAAAATGTAATAATTGCACACACGGTAATTATGATAATAAATGAATGTTATTATTATCTCCTTCTGTTTCGCTTATACTATTGCCTCATACGTCGCATCGACTCATCATTTTCACCGTTCTACTTCAGTTCCGTTTCTTTCGCAGCAGGCGCACCCATTCAGGTTTGCAGTAAATTGTATTTTGTATGTTGGTGCTACTGTTTATCAGATTCTCAAGTGTTTTCTTTTAACGGTGCTTGTCGCCCATGTTGCTCTGAACCGAAGAAGGAAAAAAAAAAGATTTCCGATTGAGTTTTCATTGGGCATGTCTCATGGCAAACGTGCCCCAGGAAACACGGCAATGCGCCCCAAAACTACATATACAAACTACAGATATAATATTTAATATTATATAAATAGAAACGTCTCTTATTAAAAGCAACATGCATTCAGCATTGATCAAAACATCCCAAGCGAATGTTTTGCAAAGTCCAGGAGCGCATTATAAAAATCTGAAGCGTTTCCGCTAGAAAGGGGTATACTAACAAATAAACTTTTACGCTGTCAACAGAAGAATCAACGCCTGGGATTCTCGAAAGCAAGAATCGTTATCGGAAATAGCTATGTGGTACGGCATGGCGCCAACAAACTTATGTGTGCTCCTTCTATCAGCATGATCAGTTTGTCATCGGGACCACCAACACACAACTTCTGTTTATGCCACGAAACAAAACATCCAACTATTATAATTGTTCATTCCACCGTTGATTACGCTTGTACTCCACTGCGAGAACTGTTATGGTATGCCGTTTTAAAGCAAGAGATACGAGTGAAATGGTACAGTAAACAGGTAAAAGGACTACAGTACAAACATGACCAAGGCGTATTTTTCTTTTAACAAAAGTTAAAAGCCAAGTTTAATAAGTTTTCTTATTAATCTCATTCTTGCACAATCATTTTTCAAATATATGTACGCTAAACAAAAGCAATGGCTGGTGCAGTTTGGAAGCAATTTTATTCCGCCAGTGATAAAGATTATATGTGATTAGCAAAGTGTCAAAGCCTCAGGTAATCTGTTATCGGTATAGCGAGTAATTTCCTCTTACCGGTTGAACCAGATGCTTTTTTTTTGTTGGTATTCTTCAGGGGTACAGTGGAATAAACAACTGGTCCTTCACATGTTGATAAGATTTTGGATTATCAGCAAAAAGAAATGATGACTTTCCGTCACATGGCTATATATTAGCGATGACGACGTCTTGTACATAACAGGATCAGTAGATATACTTCCAAACGATGAGAATGAATG
>NC_064878.1:2505000-2530000 GCF_943734665.1 Anopheles aquasalis | reverse complement strand
CGGATGGCAGTTTGCCACCACCCACACCGCCAGCCACTCCAGCGCCATTGGCCGCACCTGGACCGAACGGGGCTGCGCTGGAACTTTCGTGGCGGGTACTTCCATTTTTGACCGTTTTCTCCTCACTTTCGGTCAGATCTATGAGACTGGACTTTTCCTCGAGCAAATTTTCAGTCAACTTTTCGTCATCCCTGTCTCCCTCATCCTTGAACACCTTCACCTCATCGGTGCTTCCCAGCTCGTCGCCGGTGGAGCTGTTGTGAGGCATTTTTCATTGATTCTCTGGCGCACCACCACGGACTGCTTTGCTGCGCTATTCTTCTGCCTTCTATTTCGCTCTGCTCACTACTGCACTGCAACGATTTGCGATTGCTAATCAAAGGCACTTGTGTAATTTGCTTCTCTGCTTTCAAACACTTTGCTCTAACTAGATTTCCTTGGAAACCCGTTAACCATCACAACACCACAGAAAGACCATTTTCAAGAACAAACATTTTGCACTAGTAAGGCACACAGTTGTAATGGATTATCGTAGTCGATTATTGCACCCGCATCGGGATGCTGATGATGATTGCTTCTGCCGTGTGATATGCACGCACTTGTTCCAAAACGCAAAACGCACTCACAGAGGTCACTTCTCAAGGCACAGAACTGGGGACACATTTTCCCCCGGCACTTTGGTAGTTGCCCTTCCCCACGAAGCACTTCTCGCTTGGTGACGACGCACACCGCCGTTGGTGATCGTGCGAGATCATCGCGGCCACCGGCGCCATCGTAAGCGGCCCCCACTTCCGGAAGGTTTCCGTACCCGCCTGCTCCGTTCGAGAAACCGTTGCAGGCCGGTCATGTTCCGGGGGTAAATAAGGCGCCAGGTGAATGGGGCGGACGAAGGGGAGGGGGAAGCTGGTTCCGCCCGCGTTACCGCATCCTCTAACTCTTTATCATTCGCTCGCTCGCCCTCCCTCCCTCTCTCTCACTCGCTCGCTCGCGCACACTATTCCGTTCACTCCGTCTCGTTTTCTTCACCGCGGCGACGATGTCGTCATCGCTAAGGATCGCAGCACACAGTTGCAGCAGCGAAACGTAAATTATTCACATTTACGGGCGGCAGGGTCCCGTTTTGGGCGATTCGGAATTCCGTTTTCACTTCAGCCGCGGGAGTTCAATAAAGCGAATCCCCGGTCTGCGACTCTTTTTTTATTTGCGGTAACCTTTTTCCAGAATCCGTCGCCGACGGGGACAAACACGGGATGCAAATCGGGAAAACCGCGTCGGCTTGTTAACGATTTGTCCCGCACGTTTGGGCGGCCTAACACTGCGCATCCACCGCCCGCGTTATCAACGATCGTCGCGAAACAACACTTTCTGTCACTGAAACTCTGATAAAACCCGCTCTTTTCACGCTTTTCCGCTGCGTTCCGGTATTGAACTAGTTGCTGCAGCTCACAATCTGACTGTGTCGCGAAACTACCACCGTCGGTTTTTTCGATTTTAGCGAGTTACAAGCAAAATGCGCTAATTTTACGAGATTTACTCGGACAATTTTTGCTCTGACCGTCGTGGATGTTGCCTCTTGCGATCCCGGAGCGCGTTTAAAAAAAAATTCCAAAACATCATCATCATCATCATTATTCCGATGTTTGCTCTCGCTCACTCTCTCGTGCGGGAAACCGGGCAGAGCGAGATAAAAACTGGTCGATTCGTGCATTTTCGAGCAGGTTTCGTGCCATCTCGCTCTTTTCTCCATAGCGAGAGCGAGACAAAAGATTAACTTTTCAATCCGCATGTGTAAACAAAAATCCCATGCAGAAAAAGGCCCGTTTAAACGGCCAGCTTCCCCGCTCCAGCAGCCTTTTAACGGCGATTTTCACATGATTTTGCTAAGAAACCGCTTCTATAATATTCACGGATAAGTTTTACTGATGATTTCAACTGATTCTTTAAAACATATGGGTTCGGGAGACAAAAATCTTCGATCTAAATCTCGAGCACTTTTCTAGCGCTGCCTCGCGGTAGATTTGAATCAGCCGTTTTTCAGTGCGCGCAAGGATGAAGCTGCAACTCGGAGCCATCGTCTGACCCGGAATAAAACTCCCAACGGGGGGCCGGCCTTTTTCCCTGGCGAGAAAATGCGAAACCCCGAATTTTCCGCGATCTTTTCCGAAAACATTGCCGATATGAAGGAGAAGGATTGTGAGACTTTCCGATAAACGTTGGCAAACAATCGTCGGACATGTGGCCTGATTAGCCGCAGTCCTTAAGATTGCATTGCCCCAGGGAAGTTTGCGAAGGCCCGCAGGGTGCTGAATTCAATAGCCGCACTGGGGTAAGAAGAAGTAGAAGATTAACAATCGTTGGTGCAAAAGTTGTTTTCTTTTTGCATGCGCTGTATTTGCGCCAAAAAGCATGGGAACACCCACGCCCGTAGCACAGACAACGAAGAGACGCAAAGCAACGCAGGAAAAAATCCGAGAAAACAGGAAAAAATTAGTCTCCTGACGCGACACAAATCACTCTTCGTAAGAAAAGCGGGAATGAAAGGTACAAATAAATAGTAAAACCTTTTGTTATCGTGCTGTGCAAATATGGTTCAATATCTATTATTGGTACGCACTTGTTTATCTTTCCAGCGTCCTTGCGTGCCCTTCTCTCGGCTGAATGGACCTTCGTTTTCGAAAAGGTTCAACATTTCTCCATCGCGTCCTCGCCCTTCGGGGTTGCACAGCGGGTGCATGGGGAAACAGACCACCAAGCGTTCGCTTGTCCCCTCAAAGCCTGCCTGAAAGCGATAGGAAACGCGGAGTGGAGGAACGGTGAAACCCGGAGAAGGATATTATTTACACCTTCATGCTGACTCGCCCCGATCGGCTTTGGTTCGCTCACTGGCGACCAGCCAAGCGAGTCCTTTTTTTGACCAGCCTTATCCGACTGTTTACTTTTTAATCTTCCAGAACGAATGTATTTCTCGGTATTCGTCTCGGCCTTTTTCGAATTGTTTAGGTACGTGCCCTGCACGCATCCCTGTCGCCCAGCCCAGCGACACCGGCAGGGGCCACAAGCAGGTTTTTAAAGGTTTCACTTCCTTTTTTAATATGCTCTACGTACGGTTTTACGGTTTGTACGTACTTTTCCCACCTTATATTCTCTAGGCACCTTATGCAGTTGCAATATTGCTAGCCTTTACTTTGCACGAAATCAATCGTCGCTTTTCCCAAACAGTAACATTCCCGCTCGTTATGATGGTTTCACTTACAGTGAAGAAAGTTGATCTTACAGATTGGTATGCAACGACCGAGCGAAGGGCTCAGTCTGGCGATCCTTCCAGGGATCTTGAAAACCCAACATCATTAAGAAACGCCACATGGATGCTCTGTCGAGTCTACATCTTCCTCGCCACAGTGAAGCAGGTAGATGAACCATTTTGTCTCCCTGCACAAGCTTTTCTTCTCGTCCCTCGTAAATTATCCATGTTCCGAGGTCTTCCTTACTCCCTCCCATGTCTCTCTTTCTCTCTCTACGTACGTTAATCACTATGTTAGTTTAAAGTTTTCCTACTGATATGATTTCTAAAGGGACTGTGCTGATCAGCTGGTACACGTTGGAGGAGACAAGTTGTTATATGCGTTCAGATAAAACCAAGACGCTAGCATTTTAAGGGTAGATACAATTAGGCAAAAAACGGTACAGGCAATATGTGGATTGGATTCATAATAACACCAGGTGGAGCTCAAATGGTCAGTTTGGTCATGATAAAGGTTTTCTATTTTAAATAATAAAACAGAGTGATTCTATACTGCTCAAAATCATCCTGAAACATTCCTGCTTAGTTTACATTTCTCTGGTGTGTCTACTTTTGCATGAACTATCGCCTTGAGCCGCCCAAACGAAGCATCGTATGCTGGCCGCCCGTATCGTTGATGTATTTTGTCCAGCGTTTTCGTTCGAGATTTTCCTGCACCACCTGCATTTCGATGCACTTGCCAAAACATTCATCGTTAATTTGTCGATGCAACCCTAGGCCATCGTTTAAAACACGTGCACCGTTAGCTGTTAAGGATAGGCAATGGTTAATACGCGTAAAAATGGCTCATTTTTGTCGATTTTTGTGAAGAAATCATTCACCTTTATTTTTTCAAGTGAATATCATAATGTTCTACCACTTTTAAAGAATATTTTGTTGTATTTTGAGGAAGATTTATCAAAAGTTTCATCAATGGCATCAAATTAACGAAGGCGTGTTTGCAAAAAGGTACTTTTACCGGTGCCCGTCGTAGTCACGTACTGGGTCGTTTGAAACATACAAATCGATATTCTTTTGATAGATTATAAGTTTAGCCAGCTATCCCCGGCATGTTTTTGTTGATTTTCCATTTTTTCAATTTTTGGCGGAATTTTGAAGTTGAAAAAGTGAACACACTATGATCAAACCGGGTTCGTCGCTTAACTCTTAAGGGGCAAGTCTTTCGATTCGAACCGAAATCGGCCCATCGTAACTGCGTGATGGGTCATCAGAAATATACAAATTAATATTCTTTTCATAGATTATAAGCTGATTGATTGGTTCAATAATTTTTATGCTACAATGGGAACCGACTTTGAAAACGTGGGTTTTGGGTATCGCGTTTCAAAGTAGCGAGCTGCATTGAATCTTGCATGAGATGCGATTTAAAAAAAATCAATTTCATTGTCAGTTTTGATTCTGTTAATCCAAAAAGTTTACAAAATATTCTTGAAAGGCTCGGTAATTGTGAAGAAATATTACAAAAGGATTTAAAAAAAACCGTAGCCCCTAAAGTTAAAACTATTACCATAGCAGGCTTATGTATTCGGGTGGCGGTTGTAGATTGTAAAAACTATTAAGCAAAACGCTTAGAACTCTGTTAATCAACAGTGAACAAAATGTACATCACTAAAGTTTAAAATAATATAGCTCAAGCTTCCTGCAAACCGGATAGAGCAGTTACGACACCAGGGGCAGTTGCCGACACCTTTTTGGTTTGTCAAACACAGGATCGAACGGGAATGTTCAGATGTGCGGTATTTGCGGCAAACAAAAGGTGTGTTCAAGAAGAAGATGTGGCGTAATATTTGAATTACGGTATAACTGTTTCGGTTAGTTTTTTTTTTATTTCTTATGAGTTGGAAATGTAGGGACTACGAAGCATTGTAGTATTTTTCACATTTAAAATATGTCTACTAGCATTTATGCAAAAAATCTGAGCACCAGAACGATGATTCGTTTTCATAATCCATCCTTTCTCATAAAAAACATTTGTTGCTTATATCTAACAGGCGAGCCGAATATTAAATCAATTCTTTTCTCTTGAGGATAAAATAACCCAGTTTAGAATATCTCGTTGAACCCTTTTTAGCAGTTAAGAATAATAAAATTGATTGAATTGATTCGACAAAAAGTGGAAAAGTTCACCTGCAAAAGTATCAGGGTATGTAGACGCCACATGCATGTGCTGGTTACCCCCTACATCGTTGGCCTTCAATTCACCCGATTGAAGAGTTTTCTTTGCTCATAGTAAAAAAACACAAAAAAAGTTTCGTTTCGTAAGGAGATGGTTTGTAGTGAAGTTTTCTTTCGTAGCAGAATCCGACATTGACAATCAACCGGAAACAAATTTTAAACTTTTTTGGCACTGTATTCTTCAATTCTATTGCGCCAACCTGCTGCTGTTGGTTAATCGGATGAGAATAATACGACCATGGAAACGAGTTTACGAAAAATATATCATGGATCCTGGAATGACTAAAATATGGAAACGGACTACTTCACTCAACCCACTGAACTGTTGTATTGACAAAGAAAGCATTTTGATCAATAGCTTATTACTAATTCCAACTTTAAATAATATTTTCTCAGATTGGAACACATCGTTTTCAAACCGACCAACCGACGATGGCACACACGGATTCACCAAAATAAGGTAGGTGAGAGAATGATCTAAGTAAAAGGGGAGTGATCTTAAAGGAAACATGTTCCTGCGGGTGTTGCTGCAATAGCGTTGTGGTTTAAATACAACTTCTAACAAACTGAGTGTAACTTTCATTTTTAATGTACTTTGGTGAATGTTATGCTGGTAGTTTTGCATAAATATAAATATTTATACTTTTCATAGCAAAGCAAAGTTTTGTCTAGATTATGGTGCGGTATGCACCAAAATAGCTATCTCGAATAGCAAACACTCCTTCGAATTTCGTACTTTTCGCGGTTGTAAATAATAGATGTGGCTATGGATGAAGCCATTAACGTTAAAGGCAAACGTTCCTGCAGGTTTGTTATAGGAAAGATGGCAAACCTCCGTGCGATTACGGATGTGGGAATAATATGGGACAAAATGAAATTCACAGTAGCGAGCTTGAGCTGCTGTGTCTAGGGGCCGCTAAATGCAATCAGGATTGGGATAAATGCTGCGTTGCCACAGTGTTTGAAGAAAATTGTGAAGCACTAAACAAGGTCCTTGAAGTTCTCTAGATGGAAGAAGTATTCCCGTGTGAGAGCCAGTTATGAATAATTTAAACTCTCCTCGAACTTTTGATTCGTGATTTGGGATCAAACAGTTCCTGATACGGGAATATCATGTTCGTTCCCACAACTGCTCATAGCTGGCATAAATATTTGTATAATCATCAACTCATCAACTTGCAAAACACACGGATGATCTATTTTTAAGGGTTTGAAGTTGTTTTAGAGCTTAAGTTAATAATTGTTTAAGCCTCAGAGAAATAACATAACAATAACTACTACGCGAAACGCTGCCCTTTCTGTGTGAATTTTCGGAGATAGCTTATTGACTTTTAGCATGGCATCGATAGTATAAAATTCATTGGAAACATTGTATATTACACAATTTAATGAGAGCATTCCCTTTTATGGTCTAAATGTGTCAACATAATTGCATTACATATTTTGCAACGTTGTCATTGATTCTTCAATTTAAAATAATTGAATTCATTAGCAAGTCAAACATAAATGGTATCTCCTATTGATATAGTTGCCTTCGAGAGTGAATTTGAAAACCGCAGAGTTTTATCCTCACGGAGGCAATAATTTTAACACCATTCGTTAAAGCAAATCACATTGATGACTCGAAGCAGATCGATTGGTCACTTGATTGAACAGTTAGACCCTAGACCGATTTACATACGTCTGGGATTCAGCTTTTCAATTCAACCAAGCACTGCAATGCTGAGCATTACAATTTAATTACCGTTTTTCGTTACAGTTCGTTGCAAATGGTTATGTAAATGATATACTTTGAAAGTAATTATAATTGCAGTTTGGCAGCTGATCCGTGATTATACTTTACGAGACCAAAAATTGTAAGAGGAAATGCTAAACCGTATTTAATAAATTTTGTGTTACTTTCCAATTTCCATTGCTACAATTTAGGCATTTTGTGTTGTGTGCTCATTGACAAGGACAAGGCCAAGAGTACTTGCACTTGTCCCAAAACGTTGCTGAAAGGCATGGAACTAAAATCTGAAAACCAATTCATTCATCGTTTTAATAATTCGCATTATTCAGAATTCACTTTATCAACAGTTTAAAAATATGCTTACATGATTGGAACTTTTGTATTCTATCTTGCCTGTTTTAGTAACCCGGTAAAATATCAACTTAGCTCAACTGGATCGAATAGTCAAAGATAAGTATTGTAATGTATTGAATAATCTGAGATTCAATCAAACACGCTGATATTAAATCACGATTCTGGTTTGAAGGAGACACGAACATTTGTTTTGAACAGAGAATCCTGCCGAACATTTCACTTATTCATAATTTCTTACGAATATCAATTAGCCCCATTTCGGACACGTTGGAAATGCGAATGGTGAGTGCAGCACATTTACGTGAATCTTAATTCTGACCATTGCATAACAATTTCGCTTTCATTAGCATTAACATTGGAACAGTATAGTAGCATAAATTCTATGAAAGGAGTTCGATATGTGATGTATAATTTCAAGCGATCAAAGGTTTTATACTAGTTGTAATAAATATAGAAATACGTTTTTTTCATTATATCATTGTTGGCTATGTTTAAACGCCTGTTTTGAGATAGTTCATGCAATTTTATACAATAAGTTGATTGTGTTCTACGTTGTACTAATAGCTAAATGTAACATCACCATGGGCATGCATTAAAGCGGCTTTAAGAAGTAGGAAGTTGTGTCCTTAACTTTTGAGGCAGGCGGCTTTCACCTTCCTCATCCTCGTCACCACCATATCGACTTAGGAGGCACAAATAATAATAATAAATAGGGGGAAACGTTTATGCGAAACGAATGGACTCCAATGGTGTGCGGGATTTGGTTTTACTAGTTCTTAGCTCGGTTGGTGACTTTATGGTAGGTTCTTTTCGCCGATGTGAGATTTATTCTGTATCAGCCGAGTCCTGTTGTGTGTCTGGCTGTCTTATGTGCAGTACGTACTCTATGTTAGCGTTGCGTTTTCAACTCGCCCGTATGACTTGGGAGCGTGCTGTACTGATTCAACGATTTATGTTATTTGATTCTATCGTTCGGCTTTGTCGCGGAATTGAAGATAATAAATTAAACAGCTAATATTATTGCTTATGCAGAAACAAGATTCGAAGCTTTACGAAAAATTTAAAACATTACGTTATTGAGGGTTAAATTTAGATATTCAGCGCTGGTATGTTGAGAGCATATTTGCACGGCTAGTTTGTGAAAATTAACTGCAAGGAGCGTGAAAAACAAAAACAATCTGCTCCTTGAACAATGTGTTTAGAACGATTGCACTTTTAAGGACTGTTAGTTACACTAGCGTGGTAGCAGCAATAATAAAGGGAAAAAACCGCAAGCTACGCTTATGCTTCATTTTAATGTTACGGTACGATTAGTGAAGTTTAGTTGAAATTTTATTTATTTATTTGTATATTGATGAATGCAAATAAAATAAGCAATAGCTGAGTGATAAAAACTCGAGTATTAAGATTCGTTTTCCCTACCAATAAACGGTAAGAAACGGCAATGGGAGTGATGTAAGTGGATGTTTAAGGCTGTGACAGATTATATTTCGAGATCAAGTGGCAAACGATGATAGCCATTTTGATTGAATCCTGCGGTATGTATAAAGAAAGAGCCGTTGAAGCCGTCAAACAATAGAGTGTATATTAAAGTGCCACTTCCAGCACTCATCTCATTATTTTAGGTTTGAACACATTTCCAATGTTAGCTGAAGAGCTTTATCCCGTTTTTTTTCTTTGAGAAAAGAAAGTTGACAGCAAAATAACAATTGACTGTTAGTTATGGAATGGAATCTTGAAATATCTCGAATCGGCTGGAAAAGGCAACTATCCAATAGAAAATTTGATCAATAAGCTGACTTGTGTAACAAGGAAATTGGATAAATGAAGATGATTCTAGTGAAACTGTTGATGTGAGTCTTCCCAACAGGAAATGAAATTAATGTTAGATGCTTTGCCACTGGTCTTCCATGTAAGTGATGTCAGTGAAGAGCACCATCGATGCCTAGTTCAACAAATCAGCCGAAACGAGACTCGGAAAATGAATAAACGCGCTTTTTGTAGTGTATCGCGTCTCTACTTTGAACGTTAGCATCAGTATGTTGCTTCCTCTTTCCATATTAGGCGATTGCTACATTTTCTGCGATGTTGATGTGCAAATGGAAAAGGGAAAACGAATCTGCTCAGAGCAGAGAGCCTAATTCTCAAACTCGATTACCCAAAGTAAACTTATTAAGAGGATCATGCCTTTGCTTAAACGTACAAAAGAGATACAATATTGGCTTAAGTATGTGCAATGATTTGAGCATCGTTTTTAAAAGGCTTTGAAGGGCCTTGAAAGCCATTAAACATTATATTGTGTAAACCATGTTTACGAAACTATTTATAGCTTAACAAACTAAACATGTTTTCGCACTGAAACATTTTCAACAAGAAAAAAACTTGGATACAGCGTATTAGTAGCGTATTCTGAGTTTGTCTATTACTGTTCAACGTAAAGATGTTTGCTTAGGAACCTCCGGTCACGTGTAGTGTACGAGCAACGAGTATTTCATTCGCAATTTCTTCACATGGCCGTTATGTGTTTACTTTACCAGTTTGTACTCATATCTCGTAGATTATTGGTTTGCTTGTCCTTTTTGATCTCTTTTCTAACTGCGTTGGCTTTAAAAGATATACATTACCTATTTCAATTTAAAACGCCATGCTTCCTACTTGAAAGAAAGATATCCTGTAAGAAATAATCCTGTATGAAATAAGCATAGTACTACCCCGAAATCTCATAGAAAAATGCTGGATTTTGTATGGGAAATGTCTGCGTGGACATTAAACATACAAATGATCATTATGCATTGATAAACTTACTCCTAATTACTATGTTATTTTAAATCAATGCTTTAAGATTTTTTCCATTATTTCATCAATTGAAAATAACTGAAAACATAACATGCCAATACCTATTCAAATATGTTTTTCTTCGCGCGGTGTCATACGAAAGTATGAGTAAGGATACTGTGTTTTGCGTGTACAGAGAAAGAATGATTAGTACGTGTACGTCATAAGAGAGCAAGGTAGATCATAGAGCAAAACATCTAACAAGAGGGCCAGCTTAATAAAACAATACCGGTAAGTGAGAAAGATAGGTACACTGAGAACGGACAAAAAGGTTTCATTCAAATTCGTGTAAACACGGTGCTGAAACCATCGACATTAGATTTTAATTGGATGCCCACCCTGCATCGGACTGCTTGCACCGTCACACGAGTTAATTTATTTTTCCTCGTCCTTTGAATTATTTATGAACCACATGGTCGACACAAAAACTGGACAGAAAAAACCTCCGAAAGTAAACGCAAAATAAAAACCGTCTGTTTTTATCCCAGAAGGTCATTCCATAAGAAAGACAGAAAAGCCTAACTTACAACGATGAACAAAAAGAAAGCGAGGAGGCTATCTTCCCATTGACTCTTTTTCCGTCCGATATTCTCGTCCTTCACACAGTACAGCAGATCCCTTGCATCTTTGAAGTGAAGATCATTTTCAGGATGAATTTAATCCCTTCAAATTGTATCAAATTTCCCCTAGATTCTTTTGCGAACTTCATCGAACCTAGGTTCAAGCGCTTGTCGATATTTACTTTTGAACTTTTGAACTTTTGTTCTTTTTAGTATTAAATGTATTTTTTATATATTGTGCAATCATCGTTGTTGCTTATTGGTTTTCGTTTTATTTCATTTTTGGGTGCATGTTATTGATTCACTAATTCACAAGTCACTAATATTCTTAAGCAGGCATTTTAGGCAAAAGCATAGGATTTTAATACAATAAAAAACATACAAAGGAAGTGTCTTACATACTTGTTACTGTAGAATTGATTACCACCCGAATTTATCGCCTAAAATGCACTTTCAGGTTCTCCTTTAATCGCAAGAACACTTCACGCACCAACTGATAAGCAAACGAATAAGACCGTCTCATGTTGAATGCAACAACAAAGCAAATCAGGTGTTAAATGGGAACACCATTACAAAGTAAATTCCCATTTACGCCTACCCATACATTATTCGTCACACATTATTCGTCATTATACATTACGTTGCACATGTCACTCGTACCACCTTACGAGATAACGCGATTTGTGCACTTCAAATCAGAGTTTCTCAGCAGTTCTACTTTGGCATCAGCTACGACTAAGCTGTAAAAAATGTCTATTTTTAGTAGAGAGTGGTCCTTGCCATGCTGGTTGTTGAATAGTGTTTTAATGGTAGCGATTGTGTTATGTTCACCGTTGCTATTAATTGTTCTCCTGGCCCTTCAAGTTCACCGACAGATTGTTAAGACATTGTTAATCAAAACTTATGGTGCATCGTTTCGTGGATTGTTAGAAGGAATGGATGTGGTGTGGGCTGTACAAGCCAACAGTTCGAAAGCAATGACAAACGTACTGATTTTATTTGATAAGAAGTCATCAATAAACGCAAGCAATGAAATCTCGCTTATGCTACGCAAACGGATTGAAAATCATCTGAAAGCGGGTGCTTACGAAAAAATGTTTTGGCAACGGCGTGTGCAATGGGGCTATTACTATTGGATACAAAATCATACAATCTCGTTCGAGCATCATGTACGTCGACTCGATACGTTGCCAAATACGAAATCAATGTCACGGCAGGACCTATGCCGGTTGATAGGTTCAATAAGTACTCGGGAATGCATTGAAAATGGATCTTGGGAGATTCTTATTGGAACGCAACCAGTTTATTATCGGCAAGGTGAAGCGTCTATGATTCCAGTGAGTTATCTTTAATCTATTTGAAACCTTTCCGCCAGAAGCTGGTTTGATGCATTTGCGTTATCTTAAAGGTTCTTTTCAGATATCATCATTCTATTGCTGATGGTGTTGCAATGTTTAGGTTGCTGTGCAACGATTTACTCGACAACGATCAAGTTGCTATGCAACAATTTTATCAAGATGATGAGGCAAATGCGTTTCATTCAGATAAAGATTCAGTTAATCAGCCGTCGATAAAGTCTAGTGTTAATTGGCGTAAGCTTTGGCAGGTGATCTTTACTGCCCCAAGGTTTTTGATTCATGAGATACTTTTTAAACGTGAAGAGAACATCTTCTATGGACCAAAACCCAGTGAACACAAGGTAACGTACTGGGTGCATGATGGCTCCCATAACGAACAAAACATGATCATGCCATCAATGATAAATACGATAAAACAAGTAAAAGGTTTAGTGAAAGGATGCAGCTTTGGGGATGTGTTTCTACTGGCATTTGCTATGAGCTTACGGAACCATTGCGAACGACGAATGGCGAAAATTCCTCCTTGCCTTACTATTGGCATTATGCGCCGTTTTGAGCAAGAATCAAAATTTGTGCGGCTGCACAATCGCTCTTCGCCGGTGTTTCAGACACTTCCTGTAGGATGTTTACCGATTCCACAATCTCCACACAATATACCAGAGCTGTTAGCTCTTCTACAATGTTTGAAAAAGGAAAGCGACGCTGTGCTTGCTTCTGCAAACGCTTTGGTATGAATACAAGATTCAGCTTCAAGTTAATCCATTATGTTTACTTGTTAATTATATTTATATTTTGCAGACAACCTACTGGAGCCTTTCATACCTACCTGTTTTACTGCCTGTTCCAGTCATGCGCATAATATTCGCGAGAAGCAAATTTTCTATAGCATTTTCTAACATTCCTGCGTTGGAGAAAAATGTGTCTGTTGGCGGATTCGATCTCGTGGACGCTTGTTTTTGGGTTCCAAACACTGAAGGTAACCTTTTCGGATTGACTCTTTTAACCACTGACGGAAGACTACACATTGGTGCAATTGCTGACCGTGTAATTATTGATGGTGAAGAGGAACTAGAGACCATACTAAATGATATAGTAAGTGAATTGCGAAATTTTGCTCAGATAGTAAATAGTAAAATACTTTAGCCGTGGAATGTGACGAAATCATATTATTGTTTGTGATGATAAATGATGCTACAGCAAAATAAACGAAAAGAAAAGAAACGAATATGGCAATTAAAATATAGTGTTGGCAGACTACCCAATCGTCTTTTTAAGTATGAAATATCTGAACGATTGTTGAAAAATTAAAAGTAAATAGTTATTCAATTAAAAATCATACCATTATCTTCTAGTCTACTAGTCGCGATTCTTCGAGATTTTCGAGAATAAATACTCTCTCTACGTCAAATTGCTTCCATTTCGTCCTAACAAAGAAAATCTTTCTAAAACCACTACAGAAGCTCTTGCGATTTAAGCATGGAATCGAAAAATAAACATTCCAGTTTCAGCTGGGAGATTAAAGATAAACAGAACAAAAATGACACCGCTGGTGTTAACAGTTGAAGACAGAGTAAAATCAGGAAGGACTATCTTCCATTTCGTTGGGTTGGATGAGACACCCTTCAGCTTTTTATCAGTCACGGTTCGTTTGAAAATACTTGAAGTTGCTGCTTTAAACATTTCCCGTGTTTCATTCCTGTGAATTTTCATTTAAAATGGTTTAATTAATTTGATTCCTATATTGGAATTTATGCTGTACTCTTTTGTATACGAAGCATTTATAAAATGTATAACGGCTTGATAAATTATACCAGCATTGTAGTAGCATGTTTGACTTTGTTTTCATGAGATAGGTTTTTTATTGTGGGGAGAAGGAATAGGAACTCAAGAAGCAATGACTACTATAAATAAACCAACAGCTACAGTTGGTGGATATTCTACAATTGGACAAAGCCACCCGTTTTAGTTTATAATAATACTTTACGAATGTTTGGAGAATGACCATTTACAGCCAACTTTGACTGCAAGACTCTTGTTTTCTTCAGTTCCATTGTTCTAATAACATATCTGTCTCGCATATTTAGTATCTTTCTGTATCGTAGCTTTGCCAGGATATGCGACATTGCCCAATTTTCTTCTTTAAGGTATGTTGTTCGCGATAGCGAGAACGAGTGAACGCATGAATGATTGAGCGAACGAACGTAATCATAATTGAATCAATGGTGGAAAATTGAAACTCAACATCAAAGAATGCTTCTCACATGTGATTGAAGACAACGCAGATGAATGCGTGACAATTGGAAAAGAGGGAGAGCCAAATATGTTAGCACTTGCTTCAGCTGCTAGTGTCGCGATCTACGATTTCTTTCGTGAGTTTATGAGGCGGTCGATATAACAAGGATATGTGATATGGCTCTCCGTAAGGCTGGAGACGAAATATTGCTTTCGTGTTTTCTCGAAGATAGGAATGTATTCATTTCGTTTTGTGAAAAATGTTATCCTTACAGGCTGCTTTCGTTGCAAAATGAACGTTATTCTGATGTGCGCCTGCGCGAAATTTCCGGAATGAATAATTTGCAGTTGAGTTTAACAAAACGCCACCGTTCGAGAGAGCGCTAGTTATATTCGGTACATTTTCTGTGATGCTTTCACACGAAGCTACTGTGTTGAAGAATTTTCTAATAGTACAGTAATTTCTGCTGCATCGAGGATGGGCGTGATTGAAAAAAGTGTTCTGATATAACAGCGGGATTGTAAGTGGTTGCTTTTCGGTGGCTTTTTTGCGATAGAAAACTACTCATATAGTATCAACTGTTCACAAACATTTTTGTGCAAATATAATTACTGCGAGTTCTAATGCATTACAGTTTGCTACCATAACATCATCAGTAGCAGATTAGTTTCTCTGCATATAGAGTGTTTGAGTGTTTGTGTATCGTTTATGTGTGCAAATATAATATAATGCAAATTAGTGATTCAGCCACATGACAGCATTCTTAAAAAAAAAAACATGTTTATATGGAATGTAAAACAACTAAAGTGAAAAAAATCTGAATTTATAGAAAGTGAAAGCGATAAAAATAAATGGTATCCTTGGATATCATAATATTGGTGAATTGTACAGTTGTGAAGTTGGGCGGAATCTCGCTCACTTGAAATATGTGAGAAAAGGATCATTTAATAGCTCGTTTAGTGCGTTTGGTTATATCTATAACTTCCGATCATTGGCAACGTGAAACTCAACGCCCAAGGATTAATTATTATATCATATAAGAACTACGGTGGACTATGCGACAAATACAAACAATTGCTCATTTCATGTATTTCAGATGTTATGTACCTAGATGTGCGACCTTGACAGACGATTTGCGATTACGAACGAATGCCATTGCATGTTTAATCTGTTTATCAAACATTTTGCAATTTTATATTAGCTCAAGCATGTTTACTAAAAGCCGCAAATGAAATATTTCCCTTCTTTGCTATTAACTAAATCAAAATTTAAACTTGGCACTGATGAAACGGTACTAAAGCAGCATCTCGATTTGCAGATGTTCAAAACTGGCATTTGAGTTTGGTTGTAACAATGATGCATTGAAATGGTTAAACGTGCTCTCCTAATGGTTTTAATGAAGGGAACATTAACTCCGCCAGCGCAAACCCGTTCATACAAATCATACGATTCAACATAATCATTTTAACTGGCTAATATTGTTTTTTTTTATAATAGAAGGCTCTTCGTTCGTACAACATAATTACATACACAATAATTTTATTATAAAATCGAGATATGTAAAGACAAGGTCTAAAAAATAGAGGGTTTTGCAGTTATCAAACTCAGAGCTTGCGTACTGGCTTTCGATTTAAACGTTTCGATGGGTGTACTATGTCTTTTGCGGTCATTATACTTGAGAATGAATACTCCCTCGGCAACGATATCATTCTCAAGTTATTTCGTTATTATCACTGAAGCATACTATTGTATGTGCCAGTCGGTCGTGGACGAGGGCCTATTGTTGCAGCAACATTCGCCAACAATCGAGAGTGTAATTAGAACACGAGCGCAAATTAAACTTAATTAACGCTTAAATTTTTAGCACCATTGCGTTGTCATTGAGGTAACACGACTAACGGCTATGTTGGAGCAACGTGTTAGATGACTAAATGTGCATCATAAAAACATAAGAACATGCTTTCAACCGCCGCTGGTTGGTTTCTACTCAATCGTGCAAGATAAATGTGATGATCTCAGACAATGCCTTACACATGATATTTATGAAGTGAAAAAATCCACTTAAAACTTGTAGAACTGTTAAGCCTCACTTGTCGGATTTCGATCCTTCAATATATGTGGCGACCTTGGTTACCCATATCAATGGAATTCTTCACAATATACAAACTTAGATAAGTGAATAAGCAAACATTGTTTACATACTGATAAACTACCCATCAGTTTACAATATTAGTTAATATAGATAATGTTGCCGGTCATTCGAATTATTTTAAAATAATGAACGAAAGTGAGGATGAAGAGAAATATCTAAACTTAGAAACAGTAATATTTCTATCAGTTTGTATCTCCATATGTTGCTTCATAGCTTGAGGGTGCGACTATTAGTGCACTACAATGAAATTCTAAAATATGTGAGGCTAAAATAGGCTTTGTTAAGAAATATTAGACTGGTTATGCAATAACAGTGCTCGTTCGATAAGTATTGAATCGTTTTACGATATTCCGAGCACGAAGATTTCCGAACACACAAAGGATATTTAAGGTTGTCAGCTCACTCATACATGGTCAAATATCAGCACTGGCTTGTCCATCTTCATGCAAAACAACGTTTAATGTTCTGATATTAGCGAAAACCGAAAATAATCGTGATGTGATAAGCATAGAATAAACGATGAAACAGTTTACAAAGACACGGATAAACTAATGACGAAAACTTTGCCGCACGGCACTCTTTCTCTTGTTGCCAATTTTTCCCTAATTTTGGTTTTGATCGCAACATATTTTTTTTAAACTTTTTTTACAGAGTAAAACCCTTGCATTTCTTGGAGTTAGTGTTTGCAAAAAAAAATAATCATGGACATTGGAATCCTAAACCAGCAATATCTGGGCATAAAGTGAACTCGACACGGTGAAGTAAAACTATGTAGAGTTATGCTCTCTCCACTCTTCTCTGAGAAAAGAGATGATCCAGAAAACCGGAAATGTGAGTTTGGTGTGTTGCATTTGTAGTAGTGAGTTGGATTCGAATATGCTGCGATACTAGATGAAGAGAGCATAAAATACCATAAAAATATAAGAGAAAGCAGCATAAAACAAAATACGTGTGCGTGCGGTGAACAGTGTATGTGAAAGGATCTCGTGAGATTCTCTCGTGGTTTCCGTGTTTGGATAGAAAGATCGGTTTTCATTCGGCATCTGCGTCTGAGCAGAACACACTTCGCCATCATCGGAGGAATTTTGTTCCACGTAGAACATACTTTAACTTCCATACGAACCTGAGCAGAATAAACTTCCATACGCAATTTACGGTTCTTGTGTGCGTGTTAGTTGTTAGTGTTGGGCACAAAACAAGCAAGGATCGTGGAAGCAATATCAATTAATGTGTCGAGCAGGAAAATGTGACGAGATTTTCAAATCAGTGCTATTTATTTGGAAACATGTTGTGAAACCATTCATAGCTTGAAGGCCGCCTACAGCCTTTGAGCAACTGTTGAAGATGTGAACATAGTTACCAACACCAACTTTGCATCGTGCTAGTGTCTTAAATTAAAATATCTGTGTTTAATCTTCATGATTTCTGTATGCATTTCGTTGGTTATCATGCTGGAGAAAAAGCAGACAACAGTGAGTGTTTTGTGAAAAATGAGCACAACCAAAACCTACAGCGCGAAGCACACGGTACACGAAAAATGTGTCTCTTGAGTCTGGTTGTGCAGAAATGCTCATGATAGTAAAACAGTGTATACATGTTCAAATCAGTGGGTGACCGATTTAGTCATCGTTTTGTATGACGTGCAAACCGCAACATGACCACTGTGCTGCTCCTGCCGGTATTACTCGTGCTGGTTTGCGTGCAGGTCAATTACAGCCTGCAGTATGATTCGGTTGACTCGCAATACTACTATCCGGCAGGGCCGGAAGAGCCGGGAAATCCGGTGCGGTATGATTCTCCGGATGACTGCAAGTACCGTGTGCTGCCCGGAAATGAGATCGATTTGGTGTGTAACTTGCGTACAGTGAACAGTGAGCTTGACCATACTAACTTCACGGTGATACAATCGGAGCGGTTAGCCGCTTTATCGATTTATTGCAACGATGCAATTCAAGTCCGCAGCAAACTTCAATCCAAATGCTTTCATCACCTGGGACGACTCAAACGTCTTTCTGTTGAGTATTGTAAGATTGCCAAATTTTCGAGGGAAGTGTTAAGCGGATTAAGTGAACTACGCAACTTTACCATTCGAACGCACAACATCAACTGGCCCGAGCTCAACTTAGACATCGAATCAGATGCATTCGCGGAATCGCGAAACCTGGAGATGCTTGACTTAAGCATGAATAACATCTGGTCTCTACCGCAACATCTATTCTGCTCGCTGAATGGGCTCCGCTCATTAAACATTAGCTTCAACCGACTGCAAGACATCAATGACTTGGGCTTTCGAGAGCTTAACGAGGGAAAGGATGGAAAGGAGAACATATCCGTATCGACCGCACTGCCACTTAGTTGCTCTCTCGATCTTGAGGAATTGGATGTGTCAAGAAACCACTTTGTGCTTTTACCACCAGCCGGCTTCGGAATGCTCAAGCGTTTAAAAGTGCTAAGGATCCATGACAACGAAATTTCGATGGTGGCTGAGAAGGCACTGAAAGGATTGAAGGATTTGGTAGTGGTGGATATGAGCTCGAACAAAATTGTGGCATTGCCAACAGACCTATTTAAAGATCAGACGCAAACGGTACAAGAGGTTTACTTGCAGAATAACTCCATCAGTGTACTCTCTCCCGGGTTATTCACAAAGCTCGAGCAGCTGCAAGCACTTGATCTATCAATGAACCAACTTACATCGGCTTGGGTTAATCGCGGCACGTTTGCTGGTCTGATTCGATTGGTTCTCCTCAACCTGGCAAGCAACAGAATTACAAAACTGGAGTCGGAGATCTTTTCTGACCTGTACACACTCCAAATATTAAATCTACGATACAACCAGCTAGAAATCATCTCGGCCGACACGTTCTCGCCAATGAATAATCTACATACACTATTATTATCATACAATAAAATCAAGTATCTAGACGCTTATTCATTAAATGGACTGTACGCGCTGTCGCTTTTATCTTTGGATAATAACGCCCTTACTGGTATACACCCGGAAGCATTCCGTAACTGCAGTTCGCTACAAGATCTGAATCTGAACGGCAATGAGTTGACACAAGTTCCGCTTGCTCTGAAGGACATGCGTTTGCTGCGTACTGTCGATCTCGGTGAGAACGCCATAACCATTCTAGAAGAGCCAGGATTTCGTGGCATGAATAATCTGTATGGATTGCGATTGATCAGCAACAACATAGAAAATATCACGCAAAAAGCATTCAAGGATCTACCAAGTTTACAAATTTTGAACATTGCTCGGAACCGAATTTCCTACATCGAGAGAGGTGCTTTCGAGCTATGCACCAGCGTACAAGCCGTTCGGCTAGATGGAAATCTACTAACTGACATTGACGGATTATTTAGCAGCATGCCGAGCTTGGTGTGGCTCAACATTTCTGATAACCGGCTCGAGCATTTCGATTATTCGCAAATACCGGTACATCTCCAGTGGCTTGATATGCATAAAAATTTCCTTTCTGAGTTGACTAATCGTTACGGGTTGGATTTTAAATTGCACCTACAAACGCTGGATGTGAGCCACAATCGGCTGACAAGAGTTTCCGCTGCCACTATTCCGAATAGAATTGAGTTTTTGTTTATGAACGATAATTTTATAGCGTATGTGGAGCCACACTGTTTCATGCACAAAACAAATCTCTCGAGAGTAGATCTGTACGCAAATCAGCTTACCAGCCTCGACGTAAAAGCATTACGGCTGCAGCCCATACCGGAAGATAAGCAAATTCCGGAGTTCTACATCGGAGGAAACCCTTTTATTTGCGATTGCAATATCGATTGGCTGCAAAAAATTAATCTTGTCACTTCGCGCCAGTATCCGACCATCAACGATATCGAAACGGTGTACTGCAAGCTAATGTACGATCGAGAACGTTCATACGTGGCTTTGATAGAAGCCGAACCGAAACATTTTCTCTGCAGCTACAGCACGCATTGTTTCGCACTCTGCCACTGTTGCGAGTTTGACGCCTGTGACTGCGAGATGACCTGCCCGAATAACTGCCATTGCTATCACGACAACAGCTGGTCCACAAACATTGTCGAGTGTTCAGTGGCAGGCTACACCGATATCCCTACCAACATACCAATGGACACAACCGAGGTTTACCTTGATGGCAATAACCTGGTAGAACTGTCGGGTCATAGTTTTATCGGGCGTAAAAATTTACGTGTGCTGTACGGAAATCATTCAAATATCGAAGTAATCCATAACACAACGTTTATAGGGCTCCGTCGGCTCCTTAGTCTCCACCTGGAATACAACGCGATACAGAAGCTCTATGGATTCGAATTTGCTGCTCTCGAGAGTTTGCGCGAGCTGTACCTACATGGTAACAAGATAGCGTACATAGAGGATTATACATTTCGCGAGTTACGTAAGCTAGAAGTGCTCCGTTTGGACGGTAACCGTATTACTAGTTTTGAAGTGTGGCAACTATCCGCTAACCCGTACCTAGTCGGAATCGCACTGGCCAACAACCAATGGACGTGTGATTGTGGATTCTTGAACAAATTGCGTGTATATCTACAAGCAAATGTAGACAAAATTGTAGATGCCAATGAGATTTCGTGTGTTTACAATAATCTAACCAGCATCCTAAAGGAGAAGAATGGTACCAAGTGTACGTTTCGCGAAGGCATGTCCTCAATAGTGCACACGCAAGAGATTGAAGATATGCTACCATTGCTGTTAGTAGCTACTTGTGCTTTCGTCGGGTTTTTTGCACTCATCTTTGGCATTTTCTGCTACCGAAAAGAGTTGAAGGTGTTAGTTCAATCTAGCTGCATCGGTGCACTTTGCTACAAGTCTAGCACATTTACGAACGAAAATGATAAGGAACGGCTGTATGACGCATACATCACCTATTCCCTGCAGGACGAGCATTTTGTCAGTCAAATCCTTACGGCCACGCTGGAAAACGACGTTGGCTTCCGATTATGTCTGCACTATCGAGACCTAACTACTAACAATTACCTAGCAGATACGATCGTGGAAGCGGTTGAAAGCTCGAAACGTGCCGTTCTAGTACTTTCCAAAAATTTCCTCTACAATGAGTGGACACGATTCGAGTTCAAAGGTGCCATCCACGAGGTGTTGAAGCGTCGTCGAAAACTGATCATCATTCTGTATGGTGATTTGCCACAACGAGATCTCGATGCCGATATGCGTATGTACCTGCGCACGAACACGTGCATAGAATGGGACGACAAAAAGTTTTGGCAGAAACTGCGCATAGCATTACCGCACGTGAAGAAGAGTAGCTGCCTCAACAAACGACCAGCAATAAATATCTATGCAACCGCCAATGAGTACAACACTACCGGACGGCAACGTCTCCCTCAGGGTTGTCCGCCTGGCACTGCTGGTACGTTGACTCCTGTGAATATGGGACTCCCTGTCCCGATCAACCGACTAGAGCAACATAGCTACGCCACGATCGGCAAATGTCCGCCAAACTGTGATAACTATAATATGATTAGTAACTGTAAATATAACACCACTCAGCATCTCCAGCAATCTGCGAACCAGCCCGAGCAGCGGATAAACGAACTAGGGCGGAAAGCGACCGAACGGCAGCACGAATATGCTGTCCCCTCGAACTGTCTCGTAGATTCATCGCACGAGGCATACAACGTGGGTGACGAATGTATCGCGGGTGAAACATATGAGAGCACATCCAGCTCCAAGTACTCTACTTCCTCTCCGGGCTCTAGTGATGGTAGCCATTCTATCTCCTCCACATGCGACATCACCGGTGGCTCACTCGGCCAATCTCCGCTGGGTGCATGCCCTTCTAATCCACCACCCCAACCAACCAACAAGTATTCCAACAGTCATCAACATCATGCTCGTCACAGCAGCAGTCGAAAACAAGCCAACCCCGAACAAGGAAGTGGATCGATAAAGGGTACCCTCGATGCGAACAAGTCGGGCACTAACAATTTCAATGATAGAAGACTGCCACAGGCCATGTGGGCATAACGATTATTAAAAAACCTAAGGTTAGCTAATTATTATTATCGTTAAACGGATGAAACTTTATCTTAAGTACCTCGCCGTTGAAGGTTAAGATTACAGATATTTTGAGAGGCATGAGTGAGAACATTGTAAGAATGCGAGTGAAATCCTAGCGGTTTAGGAATTGTTGGGTGTATTCGAGGATCATTTCTGTTACCGGTTTTTCGTCCATTTCTTGCTGGGCAGCAAGCAAAGAAAACGACAACGTGTGTAGATCTTAAAAGAAATTAACGCCACTCGCAGCAGTTGTAACATTCCTGAACAAAAAGCAATGGTAGCTACATGCATGAAAAGGAATTAAACCAAACCTACAAAGAAATGCAAACATTCTCCAAACCGAGTGATATGATATAGAACGGGACGGCTGCGAAACGACCAGATTGGTACGACAAATAGTCGTTCATGCAGTGCCTTGCGGGAGAGTTAATGACAAAAGAGAAATGTACTCAGTCAAGGATACCAAAACCATCTGATTTCGAGAAAACATTGAATTCCAACCCCCCTCCGAGTACAACTTCTTTCGACGTTGTACAGGAAGGAACTTACATGGAACTGTTACATGGAATCGCAGGCCAATGACATACTCCGTCAGAATCAAAATAAAATTAAAATAGATCCATAATTCTAGTCATACTGAAATATAATTCAATTTCAGTTTTGAGGGCCAATTAAATTATTTATTAATTCGAGTAAAAGAAACGTCGTCATACTGAATTTGATTTTACATGCTTTACCAAGTGCGAAAGGATGAGCATTGAGCTAAAATGAAAGCCACAATAATACGAAAATATTAAATGTAAATAGTGTATTCTAACCTTCGATAACAGATTTGGGAGCACTTAACCCATAATATACAAAAAGGTACACGTCGGCTTTATTACTAGGTCGATAAAACAACTAGCCAAAAGTGATTCTATCTTCCTAAAAAATGATGAGTATGTTCAGTTGGCAGACATTGAATTGAGATCTCTTAGAATGAAACTTCAATCTGATTTTAGGTTCATTAAATTGTTTAATCTACATGATTAAATTTGCCATCTTCCGTGATAGATATGATTTTTTAATTGAGCTCATAATTTATGTTTTAAGAAAACAAATCTCGATCGGAAAAATCTCTGTTTGGTTGATTGTAGCATATGATATGAAGGCAAGCACAGTTGAATATCAGAATGCAATCGTAATGAAATATTTTGAGTTAGTATTTCCGTCAGACAACGCAATTATTTATAATTATTGGCTAGTGATCTCGATATGATGCAATCAATGCAACATAGTGTAAATTAGAAAATCACAGGACAGAATATCCATGCATAAAGCTCATAACATCGATTAATAGTCGCATTACGAGTGTCTAAGAAGAAGAATATGTTTCAGAAGATTTGACATTGTTTCCTTTTTTGAATAACAATCATTCAGAGGTATCGCCACCAAAACTTGGCCCCTGCATGTTTCATTATCTAAATCCGCACTATAGACAACCCTAACACAACCATAGCATTTACACTCTCTCTCAATAAAGCCAACGAATTAATACAGCAGTGTATAAGGTCAATGATAGAAATATTCTATTGATCTGGTTAAATGTTGATTCCAGAGAGTAGCGATACTTGATGAACAAGAACTTAAGGATAAACTAACGAAACTTGTTCCTGTGCTGCAAATGTATTGAGTGCTTAATTATCTTGTGATTGTTAAGCAAATTACCAGCCACAAAGTTTCAATCCTAAAACTACAATACATAAATACATAAATAGCTTTCTATCAGTTCGGAGCATACTACAACAATTTGTACGAAATGAGAACAAATGAAAAGAAATTAACGACTGGTTGCACAGAATACCAGACAGAATTTATCGTAATACAACATAATGTGAACAGCTGCAGCTGCTCTATGTACAGACGAATAGCACATGGAATCGATGAATTGTAAAAATGGAACATGAATAATAATAAAAAATCCAAATTTATTTATAAAAAAATTAAACACATTTATGTCGGTAGTGTTTTCTTCACTTGCAGCATGCTGTTTCTATCGTATGGTAAGGTATGAATAAAAGAAATAAACCGTACCGTAAGTTTTGATAGCAATATCTGTAATATTGCTTATTCATCTCTCTTGCTTATTACAGATCATAGTTTCACTATCACGAAGATACGTTTAATGGTAAATCTTTTTCAATTATTTAGGTTCGTGGATAGAACGAAAAACATTCTACGTGTGAGCTAAGCATAGAAAAGCTATTTTGAAGACGCAGGTACC